>NC_046642.1:24474942-24639942 GCF_900324485.2 Mastacembelus armatus
ATTTAATGTTGTCCTGGGGCTGCAAAAATGACAGGAGTGTGGAATAAAACTGCAGATATCCTGTCAGTGTTCTCAGCAAACACACACATCCATCTATCACTTCTACTTTCATCTATGGCCTTACTCGCCGCAGGGACAGTGAATCTTTTGATTAGATTGTACTGGGGTTCGTCTGTTTTTGTCTTGCACGTGAATTAAATGTGCACCTACACTATTTATTGCACAGTAGAATGAATCATTAAAGCTTCAATAATGTATATTTTTAACAACAGGTCACATGGCTACCTGTATTTCAGTGGTAGCCATTTTATAGAGACTAACCCACAGTCATCACTAAACTGTGCAGTTTTCCTCAGCTATGGAGCCTTTTTCATGTCATTGTTTTGGTTTATTGTTGTGCTTCACTCTCACAGGCTATAATTAGCATTGTTTTCAGCAACAGCTGTTATCAGCAAAAAGGTGTAAAGTCCCATTATACACAACATGAAAACCCTAAATGGCAAAAAGACAATGTTAGTCACTGGCTGAAAAACATTTAGCAGCTTAAAAGCTTATGTTCCTTCATGTCAGCTGAATTTGTAAATAGGCAGCTGCTTGCATCACAACCTCATACTGTAAAGTAATGAAGATGTCAGTGTTTTTCTTTAAAGCTTGTATTTCTTCCCACAAGTGGTCATAAATTGGTGAAGCGTTAAAGTCAGAATAAAGTGACATTTCTTTACAAAATCATGCCACTGTGTAATAGTATACACAATATGCCATTTAGTTTTTGTGCCAAATGCTGTTTTTGCTGTTACACTTCACTGGGATTTTGTTGATATTCAGACGTGTGTAAAACAGCACTTTTTGTAGTTAAAACACCACAAAATGAGCAATGAAAAGACACTTTCTTTTTTTTTTGTGTCTCCTGAAATACTGTGACAATTTCCAAAACACAGTAGTGTTTAAATTAAATGTGGTTTCATAGTTGGAGTGGAGCAGATCATTTCCTGAAGCATCTGAACAATAAACCTATAATTCACTGGGATTTTACAGATATTGTGTTGCCACAATTGTGTTGGTTATAAATCAATGACAGGTGTTTATTCAGATAGTCCTCTACTATTTGTTGACTACACGCTTCACAGGACTGAATGTGTAATGATATATAATATCCCTATAAAGACATGCTGACGAAGTGTGCCATTACTTGTTGTTTAATATATTAGCCTATATCTAGTTAAGGCATCTTATTATTAACCATCTACTTCAGTGTTTTTTGTTTGTTTTTGGTTGTTTTTGTGCCACAAGCTGCCCATGGATGAGGGCAGATCTTTTCCTTGGTTTATTATATTGCTTTTAACTCCTAAGGAGCACTTCTATTTGATTCTTTTTTCACATGTGCTCAGTGCTTTAAAACATTGAGGTCCTTAGTTAATTCAGCTGACTATCAAACTAATGCAAGAACTAAAATATTAAGCCATTATCCACTGTGCAGTTAGCATTTTGTTACTAAAATCAGTGTAGCCCAAAAATGTCCTAAAAAAGAATGTAGCTGTTAAGACAACTAATATGTGGCCAGAAAGAAAGCAACTAATGTGTGATTTCTGCATTGTGTAACATTCTCTCTTAAGATGAATACATAAATGTACTTAAATAAGGTTCATTATGAATCAACATGCTCTACACAGTCTGTCCTCTACCTGAATTATGCCTTCTTCCACAAAAAAAAAACATATTTATGAGGCCCCAAAGCACTCTAAAAACAAATGTCTACTGTGCATAACTACACACAGAACACGGTCTAAGCTGCTCATGCCCTAATAGTTACATACTGTAGTGGCTTTTCATTACTTACCAAAGCCATTGACAGAGAAACACAGTAATGTGACCTAAAATACACCATTCAATTATCTCCTCCATTAGTGCACAAGAGAACGAGAGACAAACAGCAGGAACAGAAAGAGGTGGGCACGGGGTCACCCGTTTATGTTGTTTCATAATCCCCCAAAAAAGAGTGCTGGAAGAGGAGGTGAAGGGCCGGAAAGAGGAAAGGAAGTTTAGAGTGAGGACAAACATGAGGAAAAGATAAAGTGTGAAAGGCAAACCAGACGAGAGGAAAGAAGGCACTGAATTTTATGATGTTCTGTACTATTTGTGCCCCTCAAATTGAGCATGAAATTGAAATGTGCTGTTGAAGAGACTGTCATTAATTTAGTTAGCAAATGAAGAGACGGTGAAGGAGAGAGACATTACAGAGGGAGGGATTCTGTTATTCACTGAATCACCATTTTCAGACGTCACCACTAAACACAAATATGAAAAATAATGAACAATTGCAGCAATGCATGCTACAAAAAACTGTTCCAAATACATAATTTGAAATTGCACTTTTTGGAAACTTACATTGCTACCAGACTTGATATGTAGCAACTGTACTGCAGTTTTAAGACTGTAGTGCTCAATTTTCACATCTTCTCATCTGTTCATCATCTTCCTCAAGTTCACATTTTACTCTGTAAATAAGAGCTGATGGTTGTGTATCAGCACAACTGATCCCCATTTAAGAGCTGACTTCACTGTCCCGTTTCAGAGCCAGGAATCTTGCACAAGCATTTCTGCCACTCTGCTTTATACTTCTGTCAGTCAATCCTGTCATTTATGGACAAACTTAAATGAAGTGATGAATGGATGGATGTTTGAGCTCTCCTCAGTTTTCCTGTTGTTATAAAAATGTGTACTGGTTCAATGTACTGTGGAATAAAAACATCATGTCAACATTTGGAGATTTAAACAACAAAATCAAATGTGGTTAGGATAGATAGCACTGTGGCTGAGGTTTCCACAAATGCATCACACTTGCTTTCATCCTGTGCTTCGATGATGTGTACATCATTTGAAGCTGATCCCGACTCCCTTTGTTCATTGCCTTTTCTCAGCATTATAATAACAAAACAAAGTCCTACCTCCTGTTGTGCTGTATTATGTAAATAAGGCTTCAGTCTTTAGTAAGTTTTTCACTTCTGGCACTTTCTGCCAGAAAAACTTTTCTGGTTTTCCTGTCTGTAATTCTCTTCTTGCTCTTTTTCACTTTGTCTCCACATCACTCTCTCCCAGCCTACATTGAGGACTTGGCTCGTAGCGTGGAGCAGAGCAGGCGTCTGATCATGGTTCTCACTCCAGAGTATGTCGCCAAACGAGGGTGGAGCATCTTTCAGATTGAGACACGCCTTCACTCTATGCTGGTTACTGGTGAGATCAAGGTATGAGTCAGGAAATATCCAGGATTTCTGTATAAGGTGTAAGTAGATGTATGTTTTAATTTTTTCTGGCTTGATTGCATTATTTTGAAGAAGTTGTAAAGTGAATTTCATAATACAGAGTGTGGCTTGAAAAATTTATTGGATATTGTCATGCTTCTTGCTTCTCATACACCCTGTGTTCTTGTATGCTTAGGTGATCATGATAGAGTGTGCAGACCTGAAAAATGTCATCAACTACCAAGAGGTTGAAGCACTCAAACATACAATCAAGGTATATACACAGAGATGGGAAGAGAGAGAGATGAATGGAGGGCATACTCTGAAAGGTATCACCAAATACTAACAAACTATAGCAGTTAAAAAAAGTCATGTCCCTTCTTTCTCCTCAGGTTTTATCCATCATCAAGTGGCGGGGTCCTAAGAGCAATGAGCTATCATCAAAGTTTTGGAAACAAGTGGTCTACGAGATGCCAGCTAAACGCAGAGAGACATTGTCAAGGCGCCAGGTATGTTTTTTTTTTTTCACGTTATGTTGACTTTCCTGTACAAAATTACATTGACAGTGACATTTTACATTACCAAAGAAAAGAAATACTACAGTAAAGATCTGCAAGAGGCAATTTCATTCACTTGCTGAGGATAAAATAGTTTTAACATAGTGTATTAAGGCATAAAACATTATTTCTCTGCATAGTCAGGGTTCAGTCTGCATATTTACTTAGACATTCACTTCAACATTTTGAAATGCCTGCTAAACACAGGTAATATCTTAAAATTGGAATCACAGTGGGGGGACCCTGTACATGTTTACCATGTGTTAATACCTCAGGTGATGTATGCCCTGATTAGCTGCTACTTGTACTGTGTGAAACGACAGCTAGCAGAGTATAATGTACTTCACTGCCTCAACAGTTGATGCAGTAGAACTGGGACAATGATAATAAAGGATTTCCAGTTCTATTTTGGCTACTGATATACTGCAGGGTTAGGGTTACAGTACTGTGCAAAAGTGTTAGGCACTAAAAACACACAGGGGCTGCTTTTAGTACAAATGACATAAATAGTTTCTCATTTGTCAATTAACTTCATCCAAAGTGCAGTAAAAGTAACCAAACCTAAATCTAATCAGTATCTGCAGCTCTCCCCTTTTAAACCAGCAGCAGCTCTCTCTTGCTTGACCTGTACTCAGTTTCTCCTGGTACTTTGCAGAACCTTGGAGAAGCTGCTGCAGTTCTTCTGTAGATTCCAGGCTGTCCCAGTGTTTCTGTCTCTTCCTGTGATCCCAGACTGACTCCACACTGCCCAGATCAGGGCTCTGTGGGGGTCAGACCATTTGCTGCTGGACTGCTGGTTCTTCTGGCCTCTGAAGATAGTTATTCATGAACTCTAGTGGGTTCTTTATGGGCTTGGTGTCCTACAAAATGAACCTGGGATCAATAAGATACCTGATGGTGTTGTGTGATAAGAATCTAAAGTCTTAAAACATATTGAATATGGATATGGATATGGAATATCCGAGTTTGGTCTGAGAACAAAGTTACATGGTGCCTTAACCCAAAATTTTAGGGCCTTCTAAAGGTAAAAGTATAGCCATTGACAGTTATTCATGCTTGGCTATACAACACAGTGAAGCTGGGAAAAGGTGAACTGCCTCTTCATTTATGGGCAGAGGAACACCCTTCCTAACTTCTTGAAAAATTGCACAAGAACGCTGAAGAACTCCAGTGATCCATCGGAGACATACAATAAATGCCAATCAGCTGTGTTGTGACCCCTCACAACCAGCAAAATCTCCAGGATTTATCAACTGCATGGATGTCTGTAACTTTTGTTCACCTGTCCTACTTTGTTGTGATAATGGTCAGTGTCACCTTAAAATGAGCTTTAGCAAAATGATTTTGACAAGGACACAAAATATGGCTATGATTGCTGCTTCTGTAGTTTCTTAACCCCTGGTTTTAATGACTACGCTTGTAGGCACATTACTTTATACATAATTCATTTTTCACATACTGTAATATGTGCCATATGGCATCAGTTTCAAGAAATACTTTAAATTATATACACATATATATACAGTGGGGCAAAAAAGTATTTAGTCAGCCACCAATTGTGCAAGTTCTCCCACTTAAAAAGATGAGAGAGGCCTGTAATTTTCATCATAGGTATACCTCAACTATGAGAGACAAAATGAGAAAATCACATTGTCTGATTTTTAAAGAATTTATTTGCAAATTATGGTGGAAAATAAGTATTTGGTCAATAACAAAAGTTCATCTCAATACTTTGTTAGGCAATGACAGATCAAACGTTTTCTGTAAGTCTTCACAAGGTTTTCACACACTGTTGCTGGTATTTTGGCCCATTCCTCCATGCGGATCTCCTCTAGAGCAGTGATGTTTTGGGGCTGTCGCCGGGCAACACAGACTTTCAACTCCCTCCAAAGATTTTCTATGGGGTTGAGATCTGGAGACTGGCTAGGCCACTCCAGGACCTTGAAATGCTTCTTACGAAGCCACTCCTTTGTTACCCGGGCGGTGTGTTTGGGATCATTGTCATGCTGAAAGACCCAGCCACGTTTCATCTTCAATGCCCTTGCTGATGGAAGGAGGTTTTCACTCAAAATCTGACAATACATGGCCCCATTCATTCTTTCCTTTACATGGATCAGTCGTCCTGGTCCCTTTGCAGAAAAACAGCCCCAAAGCATGATGTTTCCACCCCCATGCTTCACAGTAGGTATGGTGTTCTTTGGATGCAACTCAGCATTCTTTCTCCTCCAAACACGACGAGTAGAGTTTTTACCAAAAAGTTCTATTTTGGTTTCATCTGACCATATGACATTCTCCCAATCCTCTTCTGGATCATCCAAATGCTCTCTAGCAAACTTCAGACGGGCCTGGACATGTACTGGCTTAAGCAAGGGGACACGTCCGGCACTGCAGGATTTGAGTCACTAGCGGCGTAGTGTGTTATTGATGCTAGCCTTTGTAACCTCTGTGGTTCTGGGATTTTTGCTCACCGTTCTTGTGATCATTTTGACCCCACGGGGTGAGATCTTGCGTGGAGCCCCAGATCGAGGGAGGTTATCAGTGGTCTTGTATGTCTTCCATTTTCTAATAATTGCTCCCACAGTTGATTTCTTCACACATTTCTTCTGGTGTCCTTTGATAGCTCTGGTTTTGGCCATAGTGGAGTTTGGAGTGTGACTGTTTGAGGGTGTGGACAGGTGGCTTTTATACTGATAACGAGTTCAAACAGGTGCCATTAATACAGGTAACGAGTGAAGGACAGAGGAGCCTCTTACAGAATCAGACAATGTGATTTTCTGAATTTTTTTTTCTCATTTTGTCTCTCATAGTTGAGGTATACCTATGATGAAAATTACAGGCCTCTCTCATCTTTTTAAGTGGGAGAACTTGCACAATTGGTGGCTGACTAAATACTTTTTTGCCCCACTGTATATGTGTGTATATCATAGAAAAACTTTTATACATTGCACAGATCAAATTATTCAGTACAGTAGTAATCAGCACTTTGTCCTATCACTATGTTAATTTTAGAAGTATAAAATCTTTTTCACTGATTTATATTTATAGAAATACAAACATTTACATAAATGTTTAGTGTGTAAATCTGTGCAGTGAAAACTATGTACAGTAATTGTGTTTCTATGGTATCAGGTGATGGACTCAGGTGAACAGGGCCTCTTTGGTGACCTGCAGACCACTGTCTCTACCATTGCCATGACAACCACCTCTGCTTCCTTAGCACCTCCTAATGAGAATCGCCATGGACATCATCAGGTGAATTCTTTTTGTTTGTTTTGTTTTTTCAAGTCAGTGTTACTGCTTATAGGTTTGGTCTTCAAAAAGTGATGTCAGCTATAATACCACGATAATACTGTGATAAAGTGGTAAAATGATCATGGTTTTTCACCACAGGTTGCTTTGGTGACAGAGATCCCTGACTATAACCAGATGACCTTGCCACTGGGAAGCGGCCACACAGCTACAGCTGCCCAAATGAGGCATTTCTGCCGCAGTTACGAGTTTCAGCTTCCCCCACAACCTTCCTCCTTGTCGCCTCCACTCCCACCTTCTTCCACCATGCAGTTTTCCACTCTGGGCCCCGGGGGCCGCCATGTCTATTGCAACATCCCTATGACACTGCTGAATGGACAGGTGGGAGGACGGACAATGCCGCTTACAGTATGTTTTTGTTGTTCTTAGTTAGTTTCTCTTATCTGCATCTTATCTGTAAGTGTGTCTGTGTGTGCATGTGCTCAGAGTTTAAACACATTAAAAATGAAACCCCTCTTTTCTCCCCAGGGGTTCAGAGCAGTTCACTGGGGAACAAGAGGTCTGTTTGGATAAATGAAAATGTAGAATAGTATAAAATCATAACTTCATAACTTCAGCCACAAATATTTATTCAGTCTAAGAAAGTGGGAAATTGTTGTCATATAGCAGTGTAGTTGTCATACATGAGCCATGGTGTATTACTGGCATACTCTTTAAACTGTAGAAGGCAGTACCTGCTCTCTTTTTAATTGTACCCCTGGGTTTTGGAGGTGCTGCTAATCACTGCTGTGCTTTCTGTCTCCCAGGTGCCTCAGAGCAGTACCCTTGGGAAGAAGCCAGAACTCCACCTGAACAGCAGCTTCGTACCACTCACCAGCAGAGAACTAAGCTCTGACATCTGGTAGATAGACTTCTGAACTAGTGCTGGATTACAGACTGCTTTTGGACATGGAGTAGACTGGCTGGTTAACTGGTTTTCATTGTGTTTTTGAACAGTGTACAGACTTTGTGTCAGGAGAGAAATGCAGATTTGTTTGGGGCCTTCTCATCCCATCCTGTGAACAAGAGACTGTTGAAAAGATTCACAGCGTTGGGTGTACTGGCAGCAGACAGATTTATTCAGATTACCTTTGGAACCACCTACTGGTTACAGACTGACTGGAGCTGGTGTTTAAGATACTGTATGTAGCCTTGAGCACTGAAAATGGAGGCTGGTCATAGAAATTTGGAGAGTTTCTGGACATGTATCAACATGTGGATATGATGATCTGCTGTCCACAGACAAACAAGATACTATGTTGGACCTCAGAGCACAACAGCAACAAAAGAAATGCAAGTATCTTGCTCACACACGAGCTCTGAAAACCAGGTGATATGTCAGCTACTTAACTACTCAGAAATATTGGCTTACTGACAGACTAAAAGTAGCATGAATGTCAGTCGATAGTTCTCCAAACATCAATCTTCGTGTTGACTAGGAGGCTTGTCAGCACGCCTGGCACAGGCAATGATTTTGGAATACCAGTCCACCTTAAAACAAGTCAACCTCGAGAAACACCGCTCCTGGCTGGTTAGGCAGCTAGCTACCTACCTGTGTGGCTCCTAGAAGCTGAAATGGTTGACTTAAAAGACATGGATTCCAGCAGGAATATGAAAATAAAAGTGATGCATATATGACTGAAATTGCTGAACTTAATTACTGAGAAAGCACAGTTAGATGAAGTCAGTGGAAGCTAACTAGTTGTACAAACTACTGTACTAAGAGGCTAGTTAGTTCTTCACCTAGGAGGGTGAAAACCAGCCAGCTCATCACCTTGTAACCCAATTCATCAAGCGTGAACTGGCCAAGAGATGAACAACCCACATTACCAACAAGCTACAAGCATAAAAGACTGCTTTTTCTATTTGCATGACACCTGTTTAGATACAAAAATAATCGAATAAACATAGATAAAAGAGCAAATGACACAATCATTTGTCGCAGACTCTTTTAATATGTCTTATGTTACTACAGTATATTTGTTTAATGTCCAGCCATGAAGTAATGATGAAAACTGATAAAGGGAAAATAGGAGGTAGCTATCCCTCCAAAACTTTTGTTTTATTTAAGTTTTATCCTTTTAGGTTGGTGGGAATTTTTACCAGTCTTTGTTTTTACTGTTTGTTTGTTCTAATAATCTTTGTACAGTTTCCATAACTTATGCATAGACCTAGACATGACAGTAATTTGTTCCCTACATTTTCTATTAACACATAAGGAGTGTGTGAACCAGATTCTCTTTTTGCTTTCATTCTTTTCATCTTTATGTTGGTGGATGGTTGGAAAGATGGACTGATGTATGGATGGATGGTTCTCATGGCAGTACAACCCTGCTAACAGACTGATGTTTTTCAACCCCCACTAGCAGTCAGCCAAAGGGGACTTCACTGCACAAAAAGACGGACTCCGAGACCACATTCTTCTTTGTGAGCTTTAAGAAACCAACATATTATTTAAGCAAAGTGAACAAAGGTACTGTCATTGTCTTCTTAGAACCAATGAATTCTGGGTATTTAAGATTGTTTGATACAATAATTATTTCAGTTGTTATATTTGATGGCAATATACAGTATAGTGGTTGTCTTTTTTCTTTTTCTTTGATTATTCTTTGGATATATTGGTTGAAATAATTTATCTGAGAGCAAATAAAAATTCTACAAGTTGTTTTATACATTTTAGATGCCTGTCGTTTTACACATTCAACTGTTACTTCTTCCACCCTGTCCTCCTGTCTGTTTTATATTTCTTCCTCAAACAAATTTTCTGCAAGCTGTTTCTTACATCCTGTCTGCCAGCTGTCATCTTCCTCATGGGCCCTTCCATTGTTATTTGTATTTCTTAACCAGCCTAACACCACCTTCCCACTCAGCTGGGCTAATCTGGGCTCATCTGAGGAATAGTGAACTGAGTGGAATTTGAGCTACACTGAGTTGGGAATGTCAAAAGCTGAAATGAATAGAAACAAATGTAACATTTTACGATGCATTGGCCAAATCATCACAATCCTCCCTCCTTTTATGGTGGTCAGAAAAGTTCATCTAATGAGAGCAGCAAATTTATTTATTACAGCACCTGTGATGTTCCCTAGAAAACAGACGGGTAAATATGTTAACTAAGACTGTTGTCTTTCTGGACAGCACAGTGGATTAATGGTTAACAGCATCACCTTACAGCAATAAGGTTCTGGGTTTGAGGACACAGCTGACTATGGCATTTCTGCTTGGGATTCCTCCGACTACTATCACTTCCTCCCACAGTCCAAAGACGCAGGATTAAAGTCTCCATAGCTGTGAATATGAGTGTTTGTCTGTCTATATGTCAGCCCTGTGATAGACTGCTGGGTGCACCCCAGCTCTCTCCCAGTGTCAGATGGGACCGGCTCTACAAATTTGCTTTATCCATTACATTTTGTGCTTGATTCCTTTTGCTAGACAACTAAAGCATACTGGGAAGTAGGAAAAAACAGTAGTTTCAGATACGTGTTAAAAACATGTACTGACTTATCTGTTGGTTAAATTTTGTGCTTTACTAATAATGAGTCAAGACCACAGTCTTTCCATGGCCTTAACCGACTGCTGACCTAAGAACCTACCACTGTGCCGCCAGCTGCAGGCAGCTGACAACAGCATGCTAAACAGGTACACTGGCCACAGCAGCAATAGATCACATACACTGGAAGATACACAGGAAATCGCATAGATGTTCATACCAAGCTGGTTTCATATCATTTGTCTTTACATCCAGTGAGTCAATGTATCTCATGATTCACAAATAACTAAAGTTGGGTGCATGGAATTAGCTTCTTCTACTGGCTTCAATTTTTTTTAATTGAAGCTACTGAAAGAATGACAGGGTGCAGTTTTGTGTGACTCATTACACAGGCACTAGTAAGGTATTTTTGAAAACATGTTAACTTAGTTTAACTTAGTTTGAGACAAATCATTTTCAAGTTTAACTGCTGTCAAAACAGGAAATGTGCTACAATAAATGCAATATAAAAAACAGCATTTAAGTGTCCATGTGATATGCCATCGAAATGTATATGACAGTTTAAACAGTAGATATACAACAAATGTTTTCTGGTTGTAATGGTGTTGAAGAAATGTCTCGGGGGAGTTCAGAATTTATGTTCAGTCACATTGACTATGTTTCTCCTTAAAACACACACCCACATTACTACAAAGTATTCATACTTAAATGTTGCAAAGCTCACAGGCAGGTATTGTCATTTAATTTTCCAGAGGAGTATCCTGTCTGTGTCTGTGTCTGTGCGGAAGACTGGCCTAATGTGCTCGTCTCACACCACAAACCACAATGCAGCTGGGCCACTAGAGAGCTACAGTACAGCTACATCGTTATTTTAACAAGCTGTCTGGCAGCTGCCACATCAGTCGGCTATGAAATTATTCTCTGCTTTCTGAAAATGCTGGAGACTTCTATTTCTAAAGGGTAAGTCTAGATTTAATTCAGTTTATTTAAAATGGATGGACCGTAAATGAACCCACAGTACAGTGAGATACTTCTCTTAAACATGACAGCCTTTATAACAGATCTTCTCTGGCTGTGGTATCCAAGCCAGGCTGATTGCAATAGAAACAGCACTCGTCAATAACAGTACAGTTAATGTCTCTGTTAGCATTGTGCAAATAGATCACCTATGGTTATAATGTTTGAGTATTCAACAAAAAAGTAAATATTGCTTTTAATGTAATTATACCAGTGACACAAAAGTGACATTAGTACTAGAATTTACTTTATAAAGCAGGTTTTTATATAGTGTGATATCTATGAAGAGGAGAGAGTGGAAACCAGAGGAGGGGGGGGTTGCCTTTATAATATTTATTTTTTTGTCCCCAGTTGCATCTGTAAAATGTTATTTTGCAGATGGTGAAACATTACTAACTGTAGATTGGTATGTTTTGACTGCAGCTGATCTCATGTGAACCCTCAGACAATGTAGGGTGACAAAAACGGTCTCTACTGTACATGGTCTTGTTAAA
The DNA here is from genome assembly GCF_900324485.2 of Mastacembelus armatus. Classification (NCBI taxonomy): domain Eukaryota; kingdom Metazoa; phylum Chordata; class Actinopteri; order Synbranchiformes; family Mastacembelidae; genus Mastacembelus; species Mastacembelus armatus. Next base: position 24,487,028 of record NC_046642.1, read on the forward strand.
ACATGCTCAGACATGGCTTTGAATGTCACATGGGAAAGGTCCTAACATGTCAGAGTAGCACTGTTTAACCTTTACTTCACCCTGAGAAGTTCCCACACCAAATGTAATGAAAAATGTAGTTATTAGATCCATATTATTTATTGGTGTTCAATTTTTTTTATTTTTGTTGTTTTTAGTGTGTTTGTCTATATACATGTACACAACAAGTGAAAGAAAGTGGGACTTTGATGTACACAATGTGTTTTTTTAGTAAATTTAATATTTGATATCTCTACTGACAAACTTAATCCACCTTGGTATTATCTATATGTGCCAGAACAAAGTCAGTATAAAAGACAACGCTGCATAGTCAAAAAAGGCCTATTATATCTAGACACAAGTACCCCTTATCAGGAGGGCTTTGAGGTAATGTCAAAATTTTTTTTAAAAAAAAGGAAAATTGCGCTTTAATCTCCAAAATGTCAAAACACTTTCTGTTAGAACTTAGTTGTCAAAATAAAAGAACATGTAAGTGTTAAAACCAATAGTATCTATCGGAGGTCATGGGCATGGCAGTAGCTCCAAATTATGCCAACCTAACCATAACAAATAATTTCAAGTTGGTTAATAGTTATTTGCAACCTAAAATGGAAATGTATGGTTAGAAAAGACTGTTACATACAAAATGTACTACTTTCAGTGTACTACTTGGAAACATTGCCCCAATGTACTACAAAGGAAAGAGTTTTAATGATTTGAAAACATGTAAATAAACAATCATTTATCTCTTTGGATTTCTCAATATTGGACGGATTAAGTGAACATAAATAGACTATCACAACAAAAAGTATGCTCTGGCACAACATTTGGCTGATCATTCATGTCTCTTGAGAGCAGATGTAATAGAAGTGATCAAACACACTATTAAAGGTTGATGTTATTGTGATGTTGATGTCCAGTTGTTAGTGACTGCATTACTTCTATGACACCACCTATGAGAAGTAGTGTGTGTAAAGGATATGCTTTAATGCTTCTATCCTGTGAGGTTGAAAGCAGTCAATATGCTTTATCATGAAGCTCAATCAAATAAAGCACAAGGCTCTCATTTGTAACAATAATTGGCAAAGACATGAGTTCTATGGGCAAATTGTGAAGAGCTTTGGTTAAAATTTGAGCTGTCTAAGTAATGGAACTTTTTTTTTTCCAAATTTACAATGGAAAGCAAACACACTAGTGAGAGTGCCTTTTCATAACCCAGTGTTCAAGACTAGAGCATTAATGGTGTTAGTAAATTGGGAAAGGAAAATGTGTAGTTATTTATAGCTGTTTATATTGTCCTACAAAAACCCTTCTGCGTATGATTTTTCCATTACTCAGTAATGTGATTTTGTAGCCTTCTGATTGTTGCGTTTTGCCAGATGTCAGACCCAAGTGCAGTATTGAAACAGACTGATGAGAAGCAGAGTCAGGAACGTGTTTAATGCTGGATCAGGAGCGATGTACAAAGCGATTGTGGTGGCAGGACTAAACTATACATAAGGCAAGTAGGCTATTTTCAGATTGCTAAGCAAGACTGATTCACAGGTCGTTACATATCCCTGTGCGATGAGGAATCTTCTGACACCCGCTGTCTGTCGTGCCGAGGTATAAATGGAGTCAGGTGAGTAGCAGGCAGGCAGGCAGCTCACGGGACCTCAGGTGTTCCTGGTTACCTGATTCAGACACACCCACACGCTCATTCACTCAGGAGGGGAGAGAGAGCAGAACCTGGACAGACAAGACTAATTATGGCGTGATCAGACCCTGAGAGTGCCCCCCCCCCCCTCAACGGCCACCTCCGGGTGGTCTGCCAGGTCGCCCCAGCTGACCTGGGTTACAGGCATAGAAATCTCTAATGAGATCCCGATACACGGTTGGATTGAGTGGGCTGGTGGTCAACGGCTTAACCAAGGAGACATGGAACGTGGGTTGCACCTTCATGGTCTGGGGCAACTTAAGCCATACGCAGTGGGACCGATGACCTTTTCGAGCTCAAAGGGACCAATGAACCGAGGCGACAGCTTGCAGCTGATGACCTGAAGGGGCAAATCCCGGGTGCTGAGCCAAACTTTCTGGCCCGAACAGTAAGTGGGAGCTGGCGTGCGTCGGCGGTCCGCGATGTATTTTTTCCTCACCTCTGTACGGCCTAGAGCTCTCCGGGTCTCTACCTATGTCCGGTGGGCACGGCGGATGTGTTCCATGACAGAAGGAATGGCGACGTGGGCTTCTGAGGATGGGAACAGAGGTGGCTGATACCCTAAGGCTGCCTCGAATGAGGCGATCCCTGACGCTGCTGACACGAGGGAGTTATGAGCATACTCCACCCAGGGGAGTGGTTGTGACCAAGAAGCGAGATATTTCCCTGTGACACAACGCAGGGTGGCTTCCAGACTCTGGTTGGCCCGCTCCGCCTGGCCATTGGACTGGGGGTGATAACTGGAGAAGAGGCTGGCGGTGGCCCCCAGTGCCCTGCAGAAACCTTTCCACACACGGGAGGTGAACTGGGGGCCCCGGTCTGACACTATATCGGTTGGGATGCCATGCAGTCGGAAGACGTGCTGGATTAGGAGGTCAACTGTCTCCGCTGCTGAAGGTAACTGGGATACGGGGACAAAATTGACAGATTTGGAGAAACGGTCAATGATGGTGAGTATGATTGAGTTACCCTGCGACGGCGGTAAGCCAGTGACGAAATCCAAAGCTATGTGTGACCAGAGGCGGTGAGGGATGGGAAGCGGTTGAAGGAGTCCAGATGGGAGTCGGTGAGAGGGCTTATTGCGGGCACAGACGGCGCAAGCTGCCACAAACTCATCCACGTCCTTCTTCATTCCTGGCCACCAGAAAGGCTGTTGGAGAACATGTAAAGTGCGTCGACCCCCCTGGGTGACAGGCCACTCGTGCTTGGTGTCCCCAGGACATGACGGAGGTGCGGGCTGCCAAAGGCACGAAAACCCTTCTTAGGCACATTGTCAGGGACCTGGAGTCCTACTGAGGCTCGTCGAACCTCTGCCTCAATTCCCCACTCGAGGGTGCCGAGGATGCAACATGGGTCGATAATAGGGTCCAGGGTACTTGGTTCTGGACAGTGTTGTTCGGGAATCCGAGATAGAGCATCCGGCTTTTTGTTTCGGGTTCCTGGATGATATGTGAGTTGAAAGTGGAACCAGGGCAGGAATAAAGCCCACCGAGCTTGGCGGGGATTGAGTCTTTTGGCCATACGGAGGTACTCCAAGTTCTTGTGGTCGGTCCAAACCAGAAAGGGATGCGTTGCCCCTTCCAGGTGGTGCCTCCACTCCACTGAAGAGCCAAGACAAGGGCCAGCAACTTGCGGTTACCCACATAATTTCGTTCAGTGGCTGATAGGCATCTGGAAAAGAAGGCACATGGGTGTAATTTACCATCGTCCTTGGCACGTTGGGAGAGCACTGCCCCCACCCCAACGTCTGATGCATCGACCTCTACTACGAACTGCATGGCCGGGTCCGGATGTATCAACACCGGGGCAGATGAGAACAGCCGCTTCAGCTCCTAGAAGGCCTGATCCGCTGCTGGCGACCAGGTGAATGGTACCTTGGGATAGGTAAGCACAGTGGGAGGTGTAACAACCAAACTATAATTACGCACAAACCTTTGGTAGAAGTTGGCAAACCCAAGGAAGCGCTGCAGTTTCTTAGTGGTAGGAGTAGGCCAGTTGACCACTGCCTCGACCTTGGCAGGATCTGTTCTAATCTGGCCTTTCTCCACCACATAACCCAGGAAACTGATGGAGCTCTTGTGGAACTTGCACTTTTCAGCTTTAACAAAGAGTGTTTTCCAAGTCTTTTCAGGACCACCCGTACATTTTGTATGTGCTGCTCAAAAGTCTGTGAAAAGATAAGGATGTCATCCAAGTATACAAACAGAAAATGATTTAACATGTCTCATAACATGTCAATCAAGGCCTGGAAACAGCTGGGGCATTAGACAAACCAAACGGCATTACCAGAAACTCAAATGAACCAAAAGGCGATTTAAACGCTGTCTTCCACTCGTCCCCCTCCCTCATCCTGATCAGATGATAGGCGTTCCTTAAATCCAGCTTGGTGAAAAACTTCACTGAGTGAAGGGGGCTGAACGCTGAGTCGATGACAGGGAGAGGATACTTGTTTTTAACAGAAATGTTAATACCCCGATAGTCCACACAGGCGTAATGTTCCATCTTTCTTGGGGACGAAGAATATGCCTGCTGCCACATCGGAAGTTGAGGGTCTGATGAGACCCGATGCTAGGGACTCAATGTATTGTTCTAGTGCTTCTCTTTCAGGTTTAGACAAGTTATACAATCTGCTGGACGGCAGCGTAGATCCGGGTAGCAGGTCAATGGTACAGTCGTAAGGCCGGTGTGGGGGCAGGGCTTTGGCTCGGTCATTACTAAACACCGGTTTCAAATCATGGTATTGAACGTGGACTAGGGACAAATTAACATTCTCCCTGTTGCAATCAGGATTTATCGGGTTTATGTGTGCAGAGGTTAAACTGAGCGTAACAGAACGTGCTCCAGGAGTTGATAATTTTCGTTCGCCAGTCTATGGTGGGATTGTGGCGTTCTAGCCAAGGCAACCCTAACAGTAATGGAGTGGAGGCAGTGTTCATGACAAAAAGCTGTAGCAGCTCGTGGTGGTTGCCTGACACTTTTACTGTGAGGGGAGACGTTCGGTGTGTAATTTGGGTCAGGATGGTACCGTCCAGTCCCTTAACTTTGCGGGGTGCCGGTGTTATGCCGGGTTCTGCATGCCTGCCGAGATTTGCATGCCCCATTTGGGAATAATGTGTTTTACAGTCGCTTTGTGAGGGGGATGCATAATAGGGCAAGGGTGATTTCTAAATTGCCGAGATATGCATCCCCTACAATATGCACACGTGTTTATGTTATGCTTGTATAATGGTATGAACAAACGTGATATTTCAATTAATACCAGTATGTTTTACGTAATGTGAACCTCACAATGAAAAAAAAAAAAGCTGTACAACAGTGTCAGTGGCTTAAATAATAGGGGATACATATCTCGGCAAGTTAGAAATCACCTTTGCCATATTATGCATCCCCCTCCCAAAGCGACTGTAAGACACATTCCCAAATAGGGCATGCAAATCTCGGCAGGCATGCAGAACTCGGCATAACACCGGGAGTATCTCTAGGGGGATGTGGTGCTTATTCACTAAGAGTGAACTGATGAAATTATCATCCGAGCCGTAATCTATTAGTGCGTGTGTATTGATGTGATAATTGTCCCCGCGGCGAGACGGCGATTCCTCTCTTGAGGAGTAAGCTGCGCTCCTCAGGCACCACACGGGTCTCCGACCGGTCCGGAGACGCCTGCAGACGAGGCGCCGAGGCGGAAAAGTGAGGTTTAGTATGGGTGTTTCTTGGCCGCCCAGCGCTTCGGTGTGTCAGTGTCCTCTCTCTGCGTTGTGCTGCTAGCTGATCGTCGATAGTTATAGCGAGGGATATGAGTTTGTCTAGGGAGGTGTAATCATCCCGGGTAGCGAGCTCTGCCCGGAGTTCGCTGCGCAACCCGCGACGAAACATTCCCTGTAGTGCGTGGTCTTCCCAACCAACCTCTGCCGCCAGAATGCGGAAAAAGATCGAGTAATCCGCCGCTGAGCTCTCCAGCGGAAGGCGGCGTCGGTGGCTGGGCGGCCTGGGTAGTTAACTGGGATACCGCGTCACTGATTGTCCGTAGCTGATCCACAACTGTTTGTAAAGCTTGTCCTTGTTGTTGAACCGCTACCCCCTGGGCAGTGAGGGCAGCGCGCGGCTGTTCTAATTCCGCTGGGTCCATGTTGGTCAGAAGATTCTGTTGCGTTTTGCCAGATGTCAGACCCAAGTGCAGTATTGAAACAGACAGATGAGAAGCAGAGTCAGGAACGTGTTTAATGCTGGATCAGGAGCGATGTACAAAGCGATTGTGGTGGCAGGACTAAACTATACATAAGGCAAGTAGGCTATTTTCAGATTGCTAAGCAAGACTGATTCACAGGTCGTTACATATCCCTGTGCGATGAGGAATCTTCTGACACCCGCTGTCTGTCGTGCCGAGGTATAAATGGAGTCAGGTGAGTAGCAGGCAGGCAGGCAGGCAGTTCACAGGACCTCAGGTGTTCCTGGTTACCTGATTCAGACACACCCACACACACACACACACGCTCATTCACTCAGGAGGGGAGAAAGAGAGAGAGAGCAGAACCTGGACAGACAAGACTTTAATTATGGCATGATCAGACCCTGACACTGATGACTGATTACTGTATATGTGCCATATGTTCAGTAAAACAGACTGTTATGTTATGTTATGTTATGTTATGTTATGTTATGTTATATACATTAACATATTAATGTAATAATAATGTGTAATTAACATTATGTTATGTTGTATACATACAGCATGTTAGCATACTTTTCTCTACCAATGTAATACTGCTCACAGTAAGCCCATGTCAGCTTGTGTATTATGGTGGCTTCTGATGGATGCAGGTCTTTATGGAATTTCCCTCCCTTGCTCTAAACAGTTACACATAAATCACCACTAATGAGGAATACCTACATTACTGAGCAAGGAAGAGGCAATATTAGCAAAGTGCTTCCTGATTCCAGTCCAGTAATGGACAGTAAAGTGCTTCTGATATGGATCCAAGAGGCATTAAAGATGTCCATTTTCACTTTTGTCTTGGCAGTGAAAAGAATCCATGGACAAGATGCAAAAGGTGGTTGTGTCTTCTGATAACATTCCTGCTTATGGGAATGGTAATGTTTATCTACAGTTCAAGCCCTGAGTCATGGCATTTGACCCTTGGGTTGACTATAGTGTGGCCAACTTAATCTTACAACAATGTGATTACTACAGTTAGCAGTGTAAGTATGTTTACTAGCCTCTGTGTCATGTTGAAACAACAGCAGCTATAACACACAAAGGCTACATGTGATCATCTGTTCTGGTTTTCCCTGTTGTTCTGATAGTACAAAAAGTCATCCACAGTAAAGCTAGATTTATATGTATTATGTGTAATATGCTGAATATTACCTTACCACTGAGCAAACATGCTCAAAGTGTGTGTTGCTATGTTGTTGTATGAAGCTAATATTAGCATGTAGACAAGGTACATGAAAAATAAAAGGGAAATCCTGTAGTACTGAGATGCAACACTCAAAACACACCATCCTCCTCTGCTTGAACAGGTCAGACACACCACAGACCAGTCAAAATCATCAATATTTTGTGGCATACCCACACCAGTACACCTTCATACTGGACGAAATGAACAGATGTCAGCAGGAGAGCCCATTCTTGGTTTTTGATCCCAGTCGCACCCAACAACAGAGAGGCCCGTGAGTTAATCCGCAACACATGTGGCAAAGAAACTTTAGTGAGGGGCAAAGTGGTCAGCCACTACTTCCTCCTGGGACTGTCCAGGGAGGGAAATGGAACAAAACCCCCTGACAAGCAAGTGAGTGATTTCATTTTTGTTCTCACTGAGTTCCTACCCTGAGTTCCCTACCCTGTTACACGATCACAAACAAGAACAAAAAAAAAAATTACATAAGAAGACATAGGGTCTATTAGAGGAAACTAAGTTTTTGTCTTCCTGTCTGAAACATAAATAGGTCAACACTGGCTAAGCAACAGCAGATGCTTCAAAAAGTATAACTGAGCTGCCAGGTAATAGCTGTAGCCAAACAAAATGCACTAAAGAAAGCAGACAGAGGATTTTACACACATGGATAAAATTGTTGATACCCTTCCATTAACCCTAGAACACTTACGTAACATTTAGTAACACCAACACTAACACTGGGGATATTTTACCCAATATAATATACCTGATAAAAAATACTTCTCATCAAAATATATTCAAGTACAACAATAATTGTACTGTAATTGCGAATTGAAGTACTCTTATTTTATTTTCCCCTATACAAAATCTCACAAAACAAAAATGTTAAAAAAAAAATGCCCAAGCAATATTGTTAACCCTAATGGTCACTGAAATTACTAAAGTAATAATATATAAATTTACTGAAAACAAACTAATAAAGTTGGCCTGGCCAAAAATGATGGTACCCTTAACTAAATATTTTGATGCACAACCTTTTGAGGCTGCAATCAAGCGATTTCTATCAACAGGAATTTTGGCCCTGTCCTCGTCAGCCAACTGCTCCAGCTGTCCCAGGTTTGAAGGTTTGCCTTCTCCAGACTGCATGTTCCAGCTCAGGATTTAGATCAGGGCTCATAGAAGGCCACTTAAGAATAGTCCAATGTTTGTTCTTAGACATTCTTGGATGTTTTTAGCTGTGTGTTTTGGGATATTATCCTATTGGAGGAGCCTTGACCTGTGACTGAGACCAAGCTTTCTGACACTGGGCAGCACATTTCACTCCAGAATGCCTTGGTAGTCTTGAGATTTCATTGTACCCTGCACTGATTCAAGACCTCCTGTGCCAGATGCAGAAAAGCAGCCCCAGAACGTAACCAAGACTCCTCTATATTTCTCAGTAGTGATCTTTTCTTTGTATGCTTCATTTACATCTGTGAACATAAAGCTGATGTGACTTGACAAAAAGCCCCAGTTTGGTCTCATCTGCCCAAAGGACATTCTCCCAGAAGCTTTGTGGCTTGTCAATATGCATTTTGGCAAATTCCAGGCTTGCTTTTTTTATGATTTTCTTTCAACAGTGGAGTCCTCTTCGTCTTCCATTGAATTCACTTTGGCTCAAATAGCCACGGATGGATGGGCCGATCTGACACTGACACTGATTGACCTTGGAGTTCACCTCCAATCTCTGTGGAAGTTGTTCTGGGCCCTTTGGTTAATTCAATACAATTCAGTTTATTTGTATAGAACCAAATCACAATTCAATCATATCAAGGCACTTTCCAAAATAAAAACCCAAAACATTTGTATTATCCATCTCTTCAATTTTATCATCAATTTTCCTTTTGTGTCCACAACCGGGGTGTCAAACTCGAAGGCTTTAGTTTAAAAGGACCAAAGATGCTCTCAGAACTGGTACTTAGTGCAGGTATGATTTTATTAACAGAAATAAAAAAACACAGGAACAAAGGCTCGGCTCAGAGGAGAACAAAGGGTTAACACCAGACAAGACGAAACACGGAACCTGGGATACAGACACACGGACATAGAACTTAGAGGTGCCGAAGCACGAACACAGATTACGGTCTGGTCACTCACCCTCTCGGGGACACAGACTCAAACAGGGATCTCAGAGGAAGGTCACACAGACTCAGGAACACAGAACTCGGAAGTGTAGATGCACGAACACAGAACTCGGGGAAACTAGGACTACGGTCTGGTCACTCACACTCACGGGGACACAGACTCACACAGGAACTCGGAGGACGGTCTGGTCACACACACTCACGGGGACACAGACTGACACGGGAAACTCAGGAGAAGGACCAGGACAGAACACGGAACATCCACCCTGAGTCACGCACACACGCACACAAAGGGCAAGGGCTATCGTTAGGGTTAGGGTTATGTGTTCACAAATGTAACTGGCCTAACTTGGACATACTGAGGTTATTAGTTTATTGTTTTGTGGTCATTTGGTTCTCTGGCCACTCTCCTACAAGGAGAATATTTTATTTAACAGATGGCCACAATGACTCCAAATAAATGCTAATGTTGCTAAATAAATTAGCTTGTTTCTGCAAAAAACAAGTGAACTATTGCTTTAAAATCAGTCTCTTGCTTTTTTGTAGGTGTCACTGGAAAGCCAGGCACATCATGACATTCGCCAGAGTAACTTCTTAGACTGCGACGATAACCTCACCATGGTTATGTTTGAATGGCTCAGCATCCATTTCTCCAATGCCTCCTACGCCATGAAGGTTGACTCAGACATTTTCCTTAATGTCAACAACCTTGTTGACATGCTGCTTAACAACCAACCCAACATCTTTACATGACAGGACTGGTGGTACGGGGTGCGTATGTCATTCGAAACCATAACTCCAAGTGGTTTCTCCCTGTTTCTGCCGTCCCTCAGTCAGTGTGCCTTACAAAAAACTGTATTAAAGTTGGACCCTGTAAGTGCAGCACCTGGTTACACTGTACAGTTTGTTTATATTGCAAGTTACTGCCTTGATGATACTTTTTCATCTGTGAAGTATCAGCTGAATTTCTGATACCAAAAGAGATACTGTAAGATAGACGTGAAAGTTTGCTTAGATGTTTGTACAGATAGCACAAATGAATAAGATGTTAGTTATTTAAAGATGTTTTAAAATGAGAGCAGGTTTTTTCAAAGTGCCCCTGTGTCAATGCAGCTTACTTGCCCAGAACAAAACTCCCACTAGAACAAGTGCCTTTAGCAGTCACATTGATTACTACTTTTAAACAGTGGAGTTGTCATTTACATAGCCCTTACATAGACCAATTATCTCAATAAAATCAAAATGACATGCAGCATCCTTCTCTCTAGGAGTATAGGAGTAGAGCTCCAAAGGCTGTCATTCTGCAAAACCAATAATCTACTTATCCACGACATAAAATATATACGGTACATTATACTTTCATGATGTACTTTTCCAGATTTACTACAGCCTTGTGTCATTCAGTGGACTATCAGATTGCAGTGGTCTGCAGCTTTATTTATTCATTTATTTATTTTGCTAGCTGGCCAGATTAGTTGTAACCAAAATATTACCAGCAAAATAGCTTATTATGTTGAATGGAAAATCAAAACTCTGCTGTATGACTTTTATCTTTGATGATTTGTCCTGATTTTTTGTCATTCAGTATTACTTCAATAATCTCCTGCTTAGTTTTTGATGAGGATTGCACAACATCTTAAGTAATGGTATGGTAATTATTTTTAATGAAATTAACTGAATGGTCTTCGCAGGTTAACAGATACAAGCTGTTAAAGCAGTTGCCCATTATATGCAAATGGAGTTTTTGCAAGTAGGCTTTCACAAAAATCACTGGAAATGCTCAGTCTTTGTTGAAACTGTCTAAGAGAAATGCTTGAAAAAGGCCACAGTTTGTGTTGCTATTGATTGTATTACACTGGTGCTGAAATATTTGGTCTACTCTGCATGAAGAAATTGTTTAGACTGAACATTATAGCCTTATATACTATAAGGCTAAAATAGTACAGTACTATATATAGTACATCTGTACTATACTATACATATATACTACATTCTGTGGTTGTTGCATGAGACTGCATTAGTCTTATATATGAAATGAATTTGGATGCAATTTTTAAACCCAGAGGGATGAATCCTAATGTCTCAGATAATGTCTTTTGAATTTGTCCATATATGTTAGCACTACTCAGTCACCAATAATGTATGCTATGTACGTGTAAGTGATGAAAATGTATGAAACACTTTATCTTGCTGGGATAGCCATTTAGTGTAAGAGCCATTCATTTATAATCATAGTAGATAATAGCTACAGAACAATAATTAATTTCTCTAGGAAATCCCAAGAGTATTCACAGAAATCAGGTATGTCCACAGCCCCTACAAGAACATCAGTCAACAAGATATTACACGTAAATGCACTGAGTGACGTGTTTCCATATGCCGTGAGAAAGAACCAAACTTTATCTTCTCTTTATCACACTGTGCTTCCTCCTGGCCCTATCTGCTTTATCTGTGTTTCAATGATAATTAAAGCAGAACTGTGGCTGACTGAATCTTCTGTGAGTCACTCACACATATCTCATCCTTAGCTCAACATCAACAGAAATGACATGTAAATTCAAGGGAAGGTTTCTAAAGTCAAACCTCTCAAATTTCATGTTTGTGTGCAAATCTATCCAGATGCCCCATGAAGATATCAGGGTCCGTACTCATAAACATTCCTAAAACAAAGATTAGCTCCTAATGTCAAATTTTTTAAGATACCCAAGACATGTGTTATGGTTCGGTGTGGTTTGTGATGAAGGAGGAGAGGTAGGACCCAGGTGCTGGACACAGGCAGGTTTATTTCCCCTGGATCATCCAGGGCTCAGGCAAAACACAAATTACCTCCACTACTTGGCGTACAGGCAGGTAGGCAGATCGGGGAAAGCACCTTCAGCGGAAACCATCACATACATTACCATATTAATGCTTCGACTAAGAACAAAGGAATGCAGGGGACATATATACACAGAACCAAGGACACAGGTGAAAGTAATCAAACAAGACAAAGCTACCTGGGATCGAGACTGGGGCAAAAGGAACTAAGGTACCAAAATAAAAGACAAACAGGAAACCGAGACCTTGGGTCTTAACAACGTGTGGGTATTTCCCAATAGTTTCCCATAAAATCTAAAAGTAGATCCTGGTAAAGTTACTCATGAAGCAAGTAAAACACCTAGGTTGCAAAACAATAAGAGGTAAACTTTACAACTACACTGGTAGGGAAATGAACTGTTCATGAAGAAATGTCATCTAATTCAATTCAATTCAATTTTATTTGTATAGCGCCAAATCACAATACAAATCATCTCAAGGCACTTTACAAAAACTAAAACTAAAAACCCAACAATTCCCTTATAAGCAAGCACTTGACGACAGTGGAGAGGAAAAACTCCCTTTAACGGAAGAAAAAACCTCCATCAGAACTGGGCTCAGTTTGGGCGGCCATCTGCCTCGACCGGTTGGGGTGAGTGGATAGAGGAGAGAGAAAAGAACAGCAACAATAAACAACAAATAGACACTGCAGCTTGGTGGGACCAGTAACTGCACATCAGCGATATACAGCTCCAGGACCGGGAACACCTGCAGAAGGTACAGAGAGAGAGGGAGAGAGCACAAACTAGGGGAGGGAGAGAGAGAGCACAAGGTTAGTGAAATTCAATGGTGGAATATACATGAGGTGGGAGGAGAGGAAGAGAGGGGAGGGGGGGTTAGGGTAAGGGAGCTCAGTGTGAGGAGAAGCTGGAGAACTGTTTAAGTTAAAGGTTAAACCATACTTCTCCTAAACTCATTGCTCTGAGCCTTTTACAATCTTTCCATATTTTCATGAAAAACTCCATCCATCCATCATCTATACCCACTTATTCCTAACCAGGGTCACAGGGATCTGCAGGAGAGGAGAGGAAAGGGGAGGAGAGGAGAGGAGAGGAATCTGTCTGTTCCTACTCATTTTTGTCTCTCCAAAATGGCTTCAGTTTTTGTATTTGCAACTGAACTTGAATCTATAATTATCCATAACTTTCTGATTTGTTTGGATTATTTTTTTGTCTCATACGTCTGACTTTGCTGTGAGTGTAGTATTTTACTGGGCAGTGTTAAGATGAAACAAAGAAAGTCTTTTGGTTTTGACAGGTGGATCAATTGTGTTTTAAATTTTGCAAGACACTATGTGTAGAGTTGTGCCTATTTGCTCCTTGTGTGTGAAGTTTCAGAATTTAATTTATTTTGATTTTGGAGTCTAAGCACATGTAAACTGTAATATGTCCTGTCAGGGTGGGGTAATTAATCAATTATGATTACATTTTGAGTTTCCAGTGATTATGAAAGCAGTTGATAAAAATAATGTGTTGCAGCAGGGGAAAGTTGTACATATATATGGTCTTTTTAAATTTGTAAAGATTTGTACATCTACATGTGTTTGTAGTGTGACAACTGAGATGACTGAGAATCTTCACAGATGCATTAGGAATAGGAATACTAGGAATACTATTAGAAATACTATAGTATTTACAAGTTTTTTCTAGTGCATCAAACATTTAAAACATGTTTGATGCACTAGAAAAAACTTGTAAATACTATAGTCTTTTGAAAAATAGAAAATGAATCTAATTAAGAGCCCACCAGCTAGATTATCACTCAAATAAGCATTAAAAAATTAATTATTTAAGTATTCATGACTTTAGGATGAACTGCATTAAATGAAATGATTTTGGCCATAAGTAATTGTCCACCTGTAGCTCTACTACAGGTATAAATATCAGCATCCTATATTGATTACCAAAAATGGAATGAATTTGAACAAATTTGATATAAACACACCATACAATAACTGCATTGTGTATATGCACTGTCTACTGATGACATACCTACATATAATCTGTATCCAGGGAGGTTTTAGAGCGTTGGATTAGAAACCTGTCCCTAATTGACTTCACTCTCCTTGGTCCTCTGTGCACAGCTCGCTGACATAACCTGGACAATAAATTATGAAACGCAAACTAACATGGATATCAAACTATTGACTGTTTAAAAAAGTCACAACATAAAGGACCCTGGAATTTTCCCCGTTATAACTAATAACTGCAGCTCTCATACAGTTCACAACACGTTGGTAAAAGACTACACATACCAGGCATGATGTCTTATAAGGTAATGTAAATGTATGGTCTTTTCCTTAAGTTTCATTTTGTGGTTGTTACGGATCAGCCAGGCTCCCACATCAGACAATCACAACGATCAGCCTCACCTGAGTTCTAATCATGACCACCTGCACCTCATCACCACAGTCATCTAGCCACGCATAAAAGCACTCCCCACACTCATCTCCTTGTCTGATCTCGTAAGCACGACGTGGACCTTACTCCCGCGACCAAAACTAAACTGAGATTCTGCTATTCCTGTTTCCTTGTTTCCCGTTTGTTCCTGTCTGTGAATCAGTCAGTAAAACTTCGGACTTAACTTACCTCTGTGTCTGCCTATATTACAGAAGATCAGACCAATTACCGACTCACAAGATGAGCGCTCCGGATCCTGTTCTCGAGCTGGTGGACACTCTGAAGAGAATATTCCTTCAACCCCTTCGACTACAGCATCTCCGGCTCCTGCACCCTCACCGGCAATCGCAACCACCAGTACTTCATCGCCGATCGTAGTCGCCAGGCCCGTGGTGCGGCCAGCGCCGTTCTCTGGTTCGGCGGAGGAGGGCAATGGATTCCTTTTACAATGTACCCTTGCCATAGATCTGCATCCACATATGTTTCCTACCGACCAGTCGAAAATAGCGTTCATGGTTACATCCTTGACTGGACCTGCGCTTCAATGGGCAGAGACTGTCCTGAGCCAGGTGGGTACTCAATCATTGCCTAATTTCCTCGCCCATTTTCGAGTTGTTCGCCAGGAGATTCCTCTGTCGGGGAACAACTTTACCAACTGCGACAAGGAGATATGTCTATTCATCAGTATTCCCTTAAGTTCAGAACCCTTGCAGCTGCCAGCGGATGGAATGAGAAGTCCCTCATTACAGCTTTCCGTCAGGGACTAAAACCTCGTCTACGCTGCATATGACGACAACTATGGGTTGGAAAAGTTCATCCAATTAGCCATCACATGCTACAATCGCCTCCAGTCATGTCCCACGGATCTCTCCACGGTTCCAGTCACTCCCACTAGATCCCAATCAGAGACATATAACCCCCCAGAACCCATGCAGACGGACACTAACCGCCTGACCTCTGCGGAAAGACGGAGACGTATCTCCATGGGACTTTGTCTGTACTGCGGTACGGGCGGGCACGTGATCCGAAACTGTCCCATTCGGCCAATCCGAACTTTGGTGAGTACCATCCATCCCTCTATTCCCAAGATGAATCCCCTTACCACTTGTGCTCTACTACCTCTGCCGGTAACTACGACTCCAGACCTCGTCCACGGAAACCACTTATGAGATCCAATCCGTAACAGGTAAACCTTTAACAAGACGCTATGTATGATACTGTGTGGGGCCCTTACAACTACAGATTGGACTATTACATCAGGAGGAGCTGCATCTGTTAGTTCTGGAGGGTTCCACTGTGGACATCCTCCTAGGACGCCCCTGGCTGGTGCAACACAACCCCATCCTGTCCTGGAAGGACAGGGGAAATCCTAAAGTGGGGAGAAGATTGTTTCCCGCATTGCTTCCCTCACTTACCACAACCTCTGTCACCAGCTCCAAGATCACTTCCTATCCATTCCACCTCGATCGAAAGCCCCGTAGAGAAACAATCTGTTGACATACCATCCTGTTATTCCCACTTTAGTGATGTTTTCTGTCCCGAGAAAGCAGCCCAGTTACCACCACATCGGCCATGGGACTGTGCCATCAATCTCATTCCGGATGAACCATTACCCCGAGGTAGAATCACTTCCCGAACAAAGGGCCACGAAGGAGTATATTGAAGAGGCGCTACACCAGGGCTATATTGTACCATCCACATCCCCTGCTGCTTCCAGTTTCTCCTTCGTGGCCAAAAGGGACGGAGGATTGAGACCCTGCATCGATTACTGAAAGCTCAATGAGATCACTGTTAAGTTCCGATACCCACTTCCCCTGGTACCGGCCGCTTTGGAACAACTGCGCGGTGCCACCATCTACACAAAGCTGGACCTCCGCAGCGCCTATAATCTCATCCGCATACGTAATGGATATGAATGGAAGACGGCTTTTGTGACCCCTACCGGTCATTATGAGTACCGGGTAATGCCGTATGCTTTAGTGAACGCCCCCTCCGTCTTTCAAGGATTCATTCATGAGGTGCTTCGGGAGTTCCTCGATCGGTTTGTCATGGTGTACATTGACAACATTCTCATCTACTCCTGGAACATTGACGATCATCGCCAACATGTTGCAAAGGTCCTCCAGCGGCTGAGGGACTTCCAGTTACATCTTAAGGCAGAAAAATGTATGTTTCATCAGTCCACAGTTCACAGCCCGGCGGAGAGGAATTACGACATCGGCAACCGGGAACTCTTAGCCATCAAATTGGCGCTGGAGGAATGGAGGCACTGGCTGGAAGGGGCAGCGCATCCATTCCTGGTTTTAACAGATCATAAAAATCTGCAGTATCTTCGCCAGGCCAAACGACTGAACCCCCGTCAAGCCAGGTGGGCTCTGTTCTTTACCCGGTTCCAATTCAAACTCTCCTACCGCCCAGGCCCTAGAAATGTCAAAGCAGATGCCCTGTCCCGCCTGTTTACCCCTGAGGAGAGCTCGGAGGAACCAGAAGGGATACTACCAACCACGATCTTCGTCAGTCCCATTCAGTGGACTTCTCCCACGGTCGCCTCTACCACACCTCCAGCTAATCCACCAGGCTGTCCCCCAGACCATCAATACGTCCCCAGAATTCAATGCACTCCTCTCATCCATGCCACTCATATGTCCCTGGGTACGGGCCATCCAGGGGTCAACGCTACACTGTTGCTGCTACGTGATCGCTTTTGGTGGCCGAATATGGCTAGGGATGTGAAGCGATTCATACTAGGCTTCCCCGATTGCGCCATCTCCAAGAACCCTCGCCACCTCCCCACCGGTAAACTCTGTCCATTACCCATACCCAACCGTCCCTGGTCGCACCTAGGAGTGGACTTCATCACAGACCTGCCCGTCTCAGACGGTAACAGCTGCATTCTTGTCATCATCGATCGCTTTTCTAAATTCTGTCGTCTTGTACCTCTTACAGGTTTGCCCACTGCCCTCCAAACAGCGGCGATACTGTTTAATCAAGTTTTCAGAAACTTCAGTCTCCCTGAAGATATCGTATCGAACAGGGGTCCCCAATTCATTTCGAGGATTTGGAAAGCCTTTCTTTCGCTCCTAGGTGTGACCGTGAGCCTCTCCTCAGGTTACCATCCCCAGTCGAATGGACAGACTGAACGGAAGATCCAGGAGGTGGGACGCTTCCTGAGGACCTTTTGCCATGACCGTCAGGACTCGTGGAATCGATTCCTGGGCTGGGCCGAGTACACCCAAAACTCCCTTCGTCAGAGCGCTACGGGTCTCACTCCCTTCCAGTGCGTGCTCGGTTTCCAGCCTCCCCTGTTCCCCTGGACTGGGGAACCCTCAGATGTTCCCGCAGTCGACTACTGGTTCCGAGAGAGCGAGAGGGTCTGGGACGCAGCACACCACCAACTGCAATAGGCAGTGCGCAGACAGAGGATGATGGCCGATGTGCGACGGGCTGCCACTCCTACTTACCAACCACGGCAGCAGGTTTGGCTGTCTACCCGGGACATTAAGCTGCGTCTACCATGCAGGAAACTTAGTCCCAGATTTATTGGCCCCTTCACCGTCCTGCAACGGATCAATCCGGTCACATATAAGCTCCAGTTACCCTCACATTACAGAATCCATCCCACCTTCCATGTGTCACTACTTAAGCCCTTCTCTCCTTCTGTCTCCATAGAGCCTGGCCAGCCTGCAGAACCTCCTCTCCCTCTCATCTTAGAGGAAGGTGTTGTCTATAGATTGAAGGAGATCTTGGAATTCCGGCGCCGTGGTGGCAGGTTGGAGTACCTCGTGGACTGGGAGGGGTACGGTCCTGAAGAACGCTCATGGGTCCCCAGGGAGGACATTTTGGATCCAACACTCCTGGAGGGTTTCCACACGACTCACCCCGATCGTCCAGCTCCCCGAGGCCGAGGTAGACCACCACGACGCCGGGGTCGGCCCTCAGGAGCAGGCCATGGAGAGGGCGGTACTGTTACGGATCAGCCAGGCTCCCACATCAGACAATCACAACGATCAGCCTCACCTGAGTTCTAATCACGACCACCTGCACCTCATCACCACAGTCATCTAGCCATGCATAAAAGCACTCCCCACACTCATCTCCTTGTCCGATCTCGTAAGCACGACGTGGACCATACTCCCGCGACCAAAACTAAACTGAGATTCTGCTATTCCTGTTTCCTTGTTTCCCGTTTGTTCCTGTCTGTGAATCAGTCAGTAAAACTTCGGACTTAACTTACCTCTGTGTCTGCCTGTATATATTACAGTGGTGGACTGCATCTCATTTTTTGTCTGAGAAGATGCCTTTTCTAAAAGCTTTAGGCTTTGTTTCATCGAAGTACCAGCAAAAATAAGCCTAGGTAGCTTCTAATTAATGTCATTATAAGATAATATTAGTTTCCTAGTGCCATACCCGCACCTTACTTTCCAATCATAGTTGACGTCAAACACTGTTACCATAATCTACAACAAAAAAAAGATTTACACCGCTGGCTGGCTGCAGGATTTCTTAAAATTAAAGTTGTAAAGTTTTAAAGTCAACTCAATAATTCTTTTATATTTCATAAGAGGTCATTAAAATATGTTCATGAAGGTCTCATATATTCACATTCCAATGTAATTATTGACCTGTATATAGTAGAAAAGCAAAGAAATTATATTCTCTCTGTCTGTCAGCAGTATATTCATCACAAACAGCAAAATATTGAATGTATTATATTTAGAATAAACAAATCTAAAACAATCACAATAAAAATGCATAGATATGTGGTCTGGATTAATTTTATTATTTGTGTGTTTAAGTTGTGTTTAGTCTTAGTCTAGCAAAAAGTCACCTTAGGCACGGACGGGAAAAGACACAGGAAACTCACGAATTCTTATAGCAAACTCAGGAAAATCATTCAGGGAACATGGCAAACTCACACTCAACCTCAAACTAATACTCCGACAGGGCACAAAGGAACGAGGCAAGTATATATAAAAGACAAACGAAGGGACAGTCTCTAAATAGACATAAAGCTACCCAGAACTCAACTAGGTGAGGCAGGAAAACAGAAACCAAAATAAAAGTCCATCACGGGAACTCAAAAACAACAGGCCATGACAGTCTTTGCTCTTGGCCCTAAAAGCTTTTTGTTTCTGATTTATAAGTTAAATCTGAGCCTCACTGCATTGTGTTTGTGAGCATGTTTAATTCAATTTATTTTTATAGTGCCAAATTATAATTCAATCATCTCAAGGTACTTTACAAAAAACAAAAAAAAAACAAAACAAATCTCTTATGAGCAGCACTTGGTGACTTGGTCACTGAAGGTTGGTGGGGCCAGTAACTGCACATCAGTAATATACAGCTCCAGGACCAGGGACACCTGCAGAAGGTACAGTGAGAGAACAGAGAGAGAGGGAGAAAGCACAAACTAGGGGAGAGCGAGAGCACAAGGTTAGTGACATTCCGTGGTGGAATATACATGTGAGGGGGGAGGAGGGGAAGGGAAGGGGAGGGAGGGTTAGGGTAGGGGAGCTCAGTGCACCGATGGTCCTCGGGCAGTCTAGGCCTATAGCAGCATAACCAAGGGATGGTTCAGGGTTACCTGAAGCCAGCCCTAAATATACTCTTTGTCAAAAAAGAAGGTTTTAAGTCCAGCTTTAAAAGTACAGACAGTGTCTGCCTCCTGAACCCAGGCTGGGAGCTGGTTCCACAGGAGAGGAGCTTGATAGCTAAAGGCTCTGCCTCCCATTCTACTTTTGGAAACTCTGGGAACCACAGGTAGACCTGCCCTCTGAGAGAGAAGTGCTCTATTGGGATAATATGGTACTATGAGGTCTTTAAGGTATGAAGGAGCTTGATCATGAAGGGGAGAGAAGGATTTTCAATTCTATTCTGTATTTTACAGGGAGCCAAAGAAGAGAAGCCAGTATAGGAGAAATATGATCTCTCTTGCTAGTTCCTGTCAGGACTCTGGCTGCAGCATTCTGGATTAACTAGAGGCCTTTTATGGAGATACTGGGACATCCAGATAGTAATGAGTTACAGTAATCTAGCCTTGAGGTAACAGGACTAGTTTTTCTGAGACAGGATGTTCCTAATTATGGCAATGTTGCGCAGGTGAAAGAAAGCAGTTCTAGAGATTTGTTTTATGTGTGAGTTAAAGGACATGTTCTGGTCAAAGATTTTCACAGTAGTGCTGGAGGCCAGGGCTATGCCATCTAAAGTAGCTATAATTTTAGAAAAGTTATTTCTGAGGTTTTTAGGCCTAAATGCAATAACTTCTGTTTTTTCTGAGTTTAAAAGTAGAAAGTTACTGGTCATCCATGCCTTTATGTCAGTTAGACACGCTTGAAGTCTGGTTAACTGGTTTGTGTTAACAGGTTTCATAGATAGATACAGCTGAGTGTCATCTGCATAGCAGTGGTAATTAATAAAGTGCTTCCTAATAACATTGCCTAAAGGAAGCATGTACAAGGTGAACAGAATCGGTCCTGGCACAGAACTAACTCCATAACTAACTATTGTGTGTGTGGAAGGTTCATCGTGGACATGAACAAACTAGAATCTGTCCGATAAATAGGACTGGAACCATTTTAATGCTGTTTGTTTGATTCCAATCACATGCTCCAGTCCCGGTAATAAGATGCTGTGGTCGATGGTGTCAAATGCAGCACTAAGGTCTAGCAGGAAAGGTGTAGAAACGAGTCCATTATATGAGGCTAAGAGAAGATCGTTGATGACTTCTAATAGTGCTGTTTCAGCACTGTGCTCTAAATCCTGATCTTGATCTGGTTTGTATAGCACATTCCAACCTCCAGTTTTTCACAGTGGGCACTATAGACTATGGATATTCTGGCCATGCCACTGTCAAACCAGCTTGGTGCTGTCTGATCCAGTCTCATTTATTTTGACTTCACAAAAAACTTGCTGTCAGTGTTCATTAGGCTTCTTTTCATGTTGTTAAAATTTAATCTTGCAGTTTTGGTCTGTTTTGAGAGTAATGGTTTTCTTCTTGGATGCCATCTGTAGAGGTTGACATTGTGCATTGTCCTTCAGTATTCACCCTGGCAACAATTTCCACACCTATGTTCCGTATCTGTTTTTCAATGCAAGGTGTGTAAACAGTGATTTGTGTGTGGTGTCATTTTTTGAAAGAGGACATTGCACCTTCCTGCTTACTTCCTGTTCAGGAATCTATTGATGCTCTTGTGTGTCTCCCATCTTCATGAAGTCTCACAGTCTGATTTATCTTGTTCAGGCCTTTTCTTACACTGTGGAGCCCAGTTGCATCATACACAACCCACATTAAAACTGAGAAAGCAGTGGTGTGTTACAGGTCCTTTTTTTAAAAAAAATGTATACAGTTAGTCTGCAGGAAAGTTGTATTTTGGGATCTGTATTTGGGTCTGTAACCTGCAGAGTCTGAATGCCCTTCTTCAGGAACAATTCCAGCCTCACAACCACAAACAGTACCGCATTCACACCGGGAAGTTTTCCAGTGCACACACAATCTTATCCATTAATAAGTGAGCAGCCCCACTGGAGAAGCTGGGGGTTAAAAGCTCTGGTCAAGGGCAATAGCTAAAGTCAAGCTCTACTGATTTACCTGCAGGATACTAAGTTAATTTTAAACACTGTATTTAAACAGCACAGGGGTGCCTTCAACACTTTCAGAATGTGGCATTGTACAGTGTTGTGATTTATTATGCATACTGATGAACCCTGCAGCCCTTAGATGATGATGACTCTCTTATGTGCATTTTTTTCAATAACAGGTTTGTCTGATTGAGTAGAAGTAGAAAAATAGAACTTGTCAGGTGATCTAACATTCGTATTCTTAATCGCTTGTCTTTAGTGTCAGTTAAAAATCTGGGACACTGCTTTTTAGATTTTTTGTGCCCAGTTGCAGGACCAGGATTTGTTGATGATCTTGTTTCTGCTTTTCTCCCTATCAACTGATCAAGGCAGATGGACACTCAACCTAAGCCCAGTTCTGCTGGAGGTTTCTTCCATTACAGGGAGTTTTTCGTCTCCACAGTTCCCAAGTCCTTATTCATGAGGAATTTGTTGGACTTGAGGTGATTTTATTGTGATTTGGTGCTACACATTTAAATTGAATTGAACTGAATCAGCCTTTCTGAGGACTTGAGATTTGTTCAATCTTCTCAGACCTGTTATTAAGCAGCTTTTTATCTTGCTGTCACCTTTCACCGAACATTGTCTCCCATTAACTGTTAACAGTTGAATAGTTTGAATGTTTTTGCATACCTGTGGTGAATCGGTCTGAATGTCTACAATATGACGTTTATATTTTTTTCCCTTTGTCTGTGATCTATATATCACTAATATAGTACTAAGCGCTGGTGTTTGCCGTCATGCATGAGTCTATGTGTTCATGCATGCAAGAGCCAGAAGGAAATGGTTTAGGTTGAATGTCAACTTCCTTTTGACACAGAATGACTTACAGTTTATGTTGCCTGTTTGCAAAGACACCGAAACACACATGGAAAGAAAGAAATTATAGAGAGAGTGAGACAAATGACCTCTGTCACGCCTCAATGTTCTTATTCAATTGTTTCACTGAAGCTGTCTTGTTTAGGTTGGATGCTGGTCCAGAAATGTGTGTGTTTGAGAGTTTGTGTATGCAGGCAGCTGACCCTCGTGTGAATAGGGCCACTTTGTGAGACCACAGTGAGCCCATTCTTCAGTGGGACGCAAACACACTTACACAACAACATTACACACTCACAGCCATTCTCCCTCTCTCACTCTGTCACATTCACTTACACACACAAATACACATACAGAGGGTGCAAGAGTCACTTGCCAGCTTTCTCTCATTCTCCTGACACTAACACACAGCAAATTCTTGCTTCCTCTGTTTCAGTCCAACACACAACACACACCCAGTGGCTATATATATGTCCCTCCATATAAAAATCCTTGCTGTGCTGACTTTTACTTACTGGTTCAAGCTACATGTCTTACACATGATTGCAAAAACTACAACAAATATGGAGTGAATAAACCTTGAAAGTAAACTTTTACTTTGTAGTAAGCTAACTGTGCACACTATCACTAAACACCCTTGCACTGTAGTTTCTATTGAGTAAAATGAAAGTAAAGACATCATCAAAGTTATATAAATGTATTAGCCTGCATTATTTGAATTGGCAAGTGCAGACTAATTAGCTGACTTAGCTCAAATTTTTGGCTCCGTGATAATGAGCACTGTGCCAGTGTTTCCAATAAATTCATGATGCTAAATCACACTGGTACTTGTGAGACTGAGTTGCCTACACGTTTTCAAATATGGTATGGGCTATATCCTGGAGAGTTCTGCGTCAAACACTCACTCATGGCCTGTTGGCATGCCCCAATTCCACCTGCATATACTCTGTAGTAGTCTGGTATACAGCAGCCTTCATGGTTTAAAATGCACCTACAAATGCTCACAGGACAAGGGTGAACTTTAAAGAGAAAATGAACGTCTGGGAAAAACCTTCAGGATAGTGACACTGAAAAGTCCCCTGCATTTGTTGTTAACTGGTTGTGTAATTTTTTTTATTAACAAACATTTATTTACAACAGAGTATAGTTTATAGGGTGAGATTGTTTTGTACCAGCTGCATTTCGATGTGCTTTGAAAAATGAATATTCTTTCTAATCCCTTTACTAGTTCACTGAAAAATCACTTTTAAAAGCAAAACTCTACAGTGTGAGGTAAGGTGCAGCATGATTTCCAATGTAAATAGAGGGTTTCAGTAATTCTATGCAGATTTACAATAGGTCGAGCTCTGCCTTCACTGTGACTGCGCATTTCTCACCCCTTCGGCTCAGTCAGGACAGTTACAAGAGTAAACCTGAAAATCACAAATTCTTGCTTTTTCCGCTTGGGTCTATTATTGTGAAAGGCGTGTCCGGAAGTGTGTGCTCTGCGCCGCTTGCTTGTCGCTGCTAGCTAAAGTTCAGCATGGATCCGACCCGTTAGTTTGTAGACCAGAATCCGTCCATGTCTGCCAATAATAAGCTCCTGACAGCAATGTCGAGAGAAAACACCACTCGGAGTTTGGACAACATCGACCTCGCTGCTTTGAGAGTAAGTGACGGTGTGTTTTCCTTTTCGGTGAAATGTAAACGCTGAGATGTGGAGGCTGTCATCGAAACTGGACGACTTTGGCTTGTACAACCAGTGTTCAAACACTGGTCTCTCGTGTGAAACACTGGAAACGCTAGTCTTTCCGTGTGAAACTGGTCTTTTACTGGTCTTTCACTGGTCCTTCACTGGTCTTTTACTGGTCTTTCCGTGTGAAACTGGTCAGTGTTTACACGCAGGCTTTTGCTTTGGTGACGAGCAACAAGTGTTCGAAATGCAAAGAGTCTTTAAACTGTGTTTATTCATAGTAAAACTAAGAACAACCAGCATTCAAAGTTAATGGCATGTTGTTGTTTTGACCTGGTTTCCGTAACTAATATCTAGGGTATGGCTTTATGCTGCTTTATGGGATTTTCCTGATATATTTCTCTAGTAGCTGTTTAATATAAGAAATGAAAATGTGCCTGTGTTGCAAGAGCCTTTATGTTGATGTAATGTCCTTTATTTCTCCTTTGACCACTCCAGAGTCAGTACAGTCATAACCTACAAAATACAGTTTTGAGGACTTTTCAGTGATTTTCAGCCTGTGTTTTCATTGCTTGTAGCTCACAATGTTATCCACTTTTGCAAAACCACTTCCTCAGTCTCTGTGTCAATATAACACTGCATTGTTCTGCTCTATTTGCCTTTAATACTAGAGTTATATAGCTGTTTGTCATAGTTATGCTTGGCACAAACCTTTTTTATTTTGAATTTGCTGAAATGTGCCATGGTCTGTACAGCCAGACCGTAACAGAACTCCTATCCAATCCTATTTTTACTTATTTGACCAACTTATTTTTGTTTTCTAGGATCCAGCAGGCATCTTTGAATTAGTGGAGGTCGTTGGCAATGGAACCTATGGTCAGGTGTACAAAGTGAGTACATAATACTTTTATGTCCATCTTTTCCATTTCAGTATGTGTTTGTTACACGTATGGAAGATCATAACCATGTTGCAGTCTGTGATACTGATGTTCAGTGCAATAACTAAGGTTTTACACATTAAATTGATTGAATCAAGTGAAACTGGGACAGGACATGGCATCTTTCAGCTATACTCCCCCTCTCAATGACAATCAGATTCCTACAGGCCTTCTGTCTTTCTTCAACCTTCTTTACCCTGTGTTGTGAAGATACAATCAAAATATTAGCCTTGTTTTCCATCTAGCAAAAGTTTTCAAATCACAGGTATTCATTTCCAAAAGTCAGCCATGTAGGAGCTCTTGGCAGCTAAGAGTCTGACACGGTGGGTGACACATACATTTGCACAAAGAGTGGGGCAAAGAGCAAACTCCTTTGTTCTGGTAACATTAGCAACTTAGCCTGGACACAATTTTGCCTTTGTATTAATATGATTTTAATTTGGGAATATTTCAAGTTTTGTGTCACATTAGCACCATCAGCCAATGCTAACTTTTGGCTGGAGACTGCCTTTTGTATCCTGACACACACAGACTTGGCATATTACAGCTTGTTACACATCACTTCTGGTAAAACTCGGTATATCTACTTTCAGTTAATTAGGAGTATAAAAAAAAATCTCACTTGACTGAAAAGTCCTGTGGTTCTTATAAAAACATACACATACCAGCATCGGCAGCAACTTTAAAGGGTCCTGGGTGGGGCTCACTTCCTTATCATAATATCTGTTTGTGTATGTGTGAGTGGTTTGTGGTTACAGAAGGTGTTTAGTCTTATTTAGGCTTGTGCAGCTGGTTGTGCTCTGTGTTCACATGCTTTTACTATACCACAAACCTTGTGTTACTATGCATGTATGAGTTAGTTTCAGTTTGGAGCATCAAAAGGGGTCCTTTTGGACAAATAGTGATTTTATAAATAGTGATGAACCTCATTAATGCAACCATAGTAAGATATAGAATGATGCCAGTAACATAGCCACACCCTATACATGCATATGAATTAAGAGATTAGAAGTAAAAAAGAAAGGTTGAAGAATGACTGAGGTTTGTGGATAATTGTATGTGAGACTGTAGATGAGTGAGCCTCAATGGCTGCTTGATTTCCTGAAAGAGGAAATGTTGCAAGAGATGCACAGGGCAGGGAGGTCCCCGTTGGCCATTACACAAGGGTAGAAATCACAAATTTCATCCAGTGACATACATTCACTGCTCTAACAGCGGAAAACTTCTAGTAGTAGTTTCATTTAGGTTACACATACTGTTGTATTGATTGTAGTGTTTTTCATGTCAAAGACCCACAAACAGAAGCAATGTAGACCACAGAACCTCATTTGATAATGATAGCTTGAAGAAGTTTAATCTGAAAGGATTTTTATTTTATAAAGTGAAGCTTTTCAGCACTTTGTACAATCCCAGTTTCTGATGAATACATGACTCCAATCCTCCTTTGATAGTTAAGTAGTTTCAACATACTGTATTTTCAGTAAAGTGCTTTTGAAGTGGGTTTCTCTGTCCACTATTGCAATAATGTTTTTCTGTCCATTATGTGCATTTGACATGGGGATTGTAATACCCATGATGCACTCACTGTCAGTATTTTGTTCTGCCTTATTAGAGGTGCTATAGGAAATGTAATTGTGTGTAATGCTAACAGGCAATTACGTGGACACTTTAAAGGCTGTGTAGATCTGTTTTCCCATTTGTATTTACATAGTGTGTGTGTGTGTGTGTGTGTGTGTGTGTGTGTGTGTGTGTGTGTGTGTGTGTGTGTGTGTGTGTGTGTGTGTGTGTGTGTGTGTGTGTGTGTGTGTGTGTGTGTGTGTGTGTTAGCAATGCAACGGGTCACATTATGGGAAGCAAAGCCAAGACAGGGTTTAAAAAACAATGAGTTGCACTTACACATAGAGTCACACAAAGACACAAAACCCAAAAGAAAACATTTGGTTGTGGATGGACATGTGCTGGAGATGCCGACAAAGGATCTTGATATTTCCTCAGTTCATTTATATGTGTTACATTTTCATTACACTGCATTTGAAACACTTACTAATGGAAACCCATCCTGGTTGCTCTGTTCTAACTGCAGCAGTGTGTCACGGTCACAGCTTTATAACAGGTACAAGTATTTATTGATGTACACTACACAAGGTCTGCAGACAATACCTGGAGAGAGTAGCACCATGTCAAAAGATAATTGATCAGTTTTGTTCCGAGGCAGCAAACAGACCACATGTCCCAAAGATATAGCTTTGTAAGTCAAATCTGTCATGTATTTTGAAACATTTAAATACAGGAAATTTATAGCATGCAGGCATAGGCAGAGGAAGTCCCTTTTTAAATTGTTGTTATACTTACAGAGTTGCTGACATCACTGTTAACAATGTTTGGTGCTAAATAAAGTACACATTCTTGAAGACAGTAAGACAGTTACATCAAATACACAGTTGTGCAGTTACCATCAGCACTTAAATTTATTTTTTACTGTATTTTTTTTATTTTAGTAAATACTTGTAGAAGGCAGCTGAATGCAAATGGTTGTGCAAATAATATGTAATAACATTTAAAGACAATAAACAGCAAACAAGTAGGGTTAGATATGGTTTACAGGTTTGATCCAGACTTTGCTGGATGTCACAGCATCTGAGCAACACAGAACCTCTGGAATATTCATAATGAAAAGCTGCTCTATGTATTCTGTGTGAAGAAATTAAAAATAGCATGCAGGTGATGTCGAGTGGAGAGAATTTAAGTGAAAACATGTTAGGCAGGACAGAAAGTTACGAACATGCGGTGCAACTTTGAAAAAGAGTGAGATTGGAGAGGCAGTGGAGGGAGATGCAAGTGTAGTCACTGTACAGTGTTTATATGCACATAGTTATTTGCAGTTTGTTGTATTTCCCTGTAAACCACGCTAATACACTATCTGTTTGGTACATTGGTTTGTAGTCCAACTTTGTTGCCATCCAGTTCTGCTCTTAATTGAAGCCTTACAGCTGACCTGCATCCAACATAGGATTTGATTGCTCAGCAATTGTGAAATTTTACCATGAGTCATTTTGAGCAGATTTTTTCTTTTAATCCACTAATTGCCAGTTCATAGTCTGATATCCTGTCAGTCAAATCCCTTTGTCAGGGGAAAGTGACCTCTGTTATGCTCACTTTGATTTTAATTCACTCTACCAGCCTTCGAGCAACAGGGTTTTCTGACATGCCAAGACGGCTTAGAAGAGATACAGAGTCATGTGGAGAGCTAACAGGTCTGGGGAAGACAGACCCATTCATCCAAATGGCTCCAGGACCTGAAAAGGGCTGCACAATGTATTGTTTCAGCATCGTTACTGCAATGTGCACATGTGCCCTAGTTACACTGCAGACTCTGTGCTGTCAAGTAAAGCAAATTAAGGCCAGAAACCTTACACATTACTGAGATTTGTTCAGCCAGTGTTTGCAACACTCTATATTGGTCAAGTCAAGTCAACTTTATTTATAAAGCACTTTACATACAGCAACCACCGACCAAAGTGCTGAACATAAGAAAAATCCAACTAGAATAAAATACCATAACAAGAATTGAAATACTAAAAATAATTAATATTAATAATAATTAATCAATATTAATAATAATTAAAATAGTTAATAAATAATTAAATAAATTAAAACATATAGCCACAACTAAACATGAATATAAACAACAACTCATGCCGGATCAAAAGCCAAGGAGAATAGGTGGGTCTTGAGAGCAGATTTAAAAGTGGGCAGTGAAGAGGCCTGTCTGATGTGAAATGGCAATGAATTGCAGAGTTTAGGAGCTGCAACGGAAAAAGCCCTATCCCCCCTGAGCTTCCGCTGTGTCCTCGGCACCTCCAGAAGCAGCTGCCCAGCCGATCTGAGCGGCTGGGAAGGAGAGTGCAAGTGTAGTAGCTCAGCGAGGTAGGGTGGGGCAAGTCCATTTAAAGACTTAAAAACAAATAAAAGAATCTTAAAATGAACTCTAAAATGAACAGGCAGCCAGTGCAGTGAGGATAACACAGGGATAATGTGCTCTTTCTTTCGTGTGCCAGTTAAAAGGCGTGCAGCAGCATTTTGCACCAGCTGTAGATGAGACAATGTGGACTGACTAACACCAACATATAGAGAGTTACAATAGTCCAACCGAGTTGTAATGAAAGCATGAATTAAAGTTGTGAAGAGATCTCTTGATAGAATGTTTTTTATCTTCGCTAAACGTCTCAGCTGAAAGAAACTGGATTTCACCACTGCACCGATCTGACTGTCCAGTCTAAGATCGTTATCTAACCTAAAACCCAGGTTTGTGACAACAGGCTTTCCAAATTGTGCCAGAGGGCCCAAGTCCACAGGAAAAGACCCACTGGTACCACCCGGACCAAAAATTATTACCTCCGTCTTATTTTCATTAAAATTTAAAAAGTTAACCGCCATCCAGGCTTTCACTTCTTCTAGGCAAACAACCAGAGTTTGTATGGAGTAGGCATCCTTGCGTTTTAGGGGCACATAAACCTGAGTGTCATCTGCATAACAATGGAAAGCAATTTTATGCTTTCTAAGAATGGAGCCAAGAGGCAGGAGATACAGAGAAAATAGCAAAGGCCCAATTATGGAGCCCTGCGGAACCCCACATGACAGTGTAGCATTGGAGGAACAAAAATCATTTAGCCTAACACAAAAAGTTCTCTGAGCCAGATACGATTTGAACCACTCCAAGGCAATTCCATGAGTGCCTACACAGTGCTCCAGACGAGATATTAAAATATTATGGTCTATTGTGTCGAACGCCGCTGTTAGGTCTAGAAGAACTAGAATCATATAGTCCCCTGAATCTATAGCCAGAAGGATGTCATTCAAAACCCTCAGTAATGCAGATTCTGTGCTATGAGAAGTCTTGAAACCAGACTGAAAAACTTCAAGCACATCGTTTTCATCTAAAAAAGTTTTCAGTTGAGTGTACACAATTTTCTCCAAAACTTTGACAGAAATGGAAGCTTGGAGCTAGGTCTAAAGCTAGATAGCACCATAGGGTCCAGGCTGGGTTTTTTGATCAATGGTTGCACTATTGCATGTTTAAACATATTAGGAACTACACCTGAGGACAGGCTGCCATTGATAATGGCCAGAACAGATGGTCCTATAATTCAAACCATATAATTGAAAAATATTTCAGCATTGAGGAAGAATTACAGCTCACTGTAAATGTAAATGTTGGCTACTGATTTGTTAGCTAGAAAATAAGAAAATAAGGCTAGTGAATCTGACTCCTTCTGATAGTCTGTACTGGAAGTTACACATGTGGACAAAATTGTTGGTACCCTTCCATTAAAGAAAGAAAAACCCACAATGGCCATTGAAATAACGTGAAACTGACTAAAGGAACAATAAATTAAAATTTACTGAGAATTAACTAATAAAAATCAGACATTGCTTTTGAATTGTGGATTTAGTCAGACTATTTAAAGGCTGAAAAGTAGTCACTGAGTATTCTACAAATACTCCACAATGACAACTTAAAAGAAGTTTGTTTGAAATCTTTGCAAATAGAAAATTAAAAAAAAATCACACGTACATAAGTATTCACATCCTTTGCTCAATATTTTATTGACACACCTTTGGCACCAATTACAGCCTCAAGTGTATGTTTGAGTATGATGGTACAAGCTAGGCACACCCCATCAGGGGCCTTTCTGTGTGGAGTTTGCATGTTCTCCCTGTGCTTGCGTGGGTTTTCTCCAGGTACTCCGGTTTCCTACCACAGTCCAAAACCATGTATGTCAGGTTGATTGGTGACTCTAAATTGACCATAGGAGTGAGTGTGAGTGTGTGAGGTTGTTTGTCTCTATGTGGCCCTGTGATGGACTGGTGACCTGTCCAGGGTGGACCCCTGCCTTTCACCCAAAGAGAGCTGGGATAGGCTCCAGCAGATCCTCATTTATCATTTATTTTATTTGTAAAGTCAGTACCATCCAAATTTAAATCCATATTTGACTGGTCTGCACCTTGGTGACACCATGTTGAAACATCAGGGCCTCAAGGACTATACCCAGCCATCAAACAGCTGGCTGCAATTCAGTTTCCAGAGTGAATCACTTACACTTCCCCCTTTCTTTCTTGGTTCACCACTGTCACTTCCCTTTTTGTTACCCACTTGCCATTTATATCTGAGTGGTGCTAACGGATCTTCTGATAAAATGTCCAAATATTGAGTTTTACCAACTACTAAGGTGTGTAGCAACCAAACTCAGCACTTCAGCTTCTGCTGCACAGCAAAAGTAGCTGGAGGGGTTTCAGTTTGAAATAGCTAACTTAAGAGGGTTTCTTTCAGTTAAAAATTTTGACTTGCTTCTTTATATTAAGATGAAAGATGGCTCAATTGTGCCAAGCATACTTATAACAACATCACGCAGTATTTGAAATTTGGAAATTTTAAATAAAAAAGTCTTATCTTGAAATAAATCTTTGTTCCAGAAAAACGCAGTGGTGGGTGAAGGGTTGAGCTGAGAGAAAGCAGAAGAGAGAGGGATAGGAAACATCCTCCAACATAGTTGCTGCATTTTTGCTTGTTCGAAGTCAGAAAGGGAGTGAGAGAGACAAAAGAAAAAAAGAGAGAGAGGAAAGTGAGAGAGTGTGTAAAGGCAGAGGAAGGAAGGCAGAGGTGAAAGGCAGCAAGACAGATGGGACAGGAGGAAGGAAGAGGGAGAGAGACAGATGAAAACTAGAGAAGGGAAAGCAGCCCCCCATGAGGCTTGGAGTTTGGTGTGTCTGTCTAGCACTCTGCAGCTTTCTAATGTGTGTGTACATGAGCTGGTGCAGAGCGGGGAGCCCTTGAGCCCCTGTGTATATGTGTGTGCTGCAGATTGTTCATAAGTAGCCCAGTTGAGAGTAAAATATTTCACATTTGTAAGTTGTGGTGGCAGCACAGTCAGCAGACACAATTGCATCTGAAGGGACAGGAAGGCCAGTTCCGTATTTATTACAGTTAGGCCAGTGACTGCTTTTTTGCCACAGTTCTTTGTAATTATGTCCCTGGCTAGGGGACAGACTCAAGGCCAGAGTGAACAAAGTGGGCAGTGAACCTGACACAGTACATCTTACAGTTAATATAAAAGTGTACTATACAGTATATCAGAAGAATATCAGCTCGATTGTTGTCTGAGAAGGATTGTGTTTCACAGTTAGCAGGTCTGTAGCATTTTCATTGAAAATTATTGTGAGACATCTGCATTCTACAGGTTGTTACCCTTCAATACTACAGGCTAAAATGATTACACCTTTATTCAGAAGGAGACTAGTTATATGGTGTGTCTCATCTGCAATAGCAATATAAGTTGTTACACATGTCCACAAGTGTCACATATACATATCAGAGTTTTATACAACACTTAAGAGTGACGGCATCCTGCCTCTTCAGAAATAAGAGGCCAAGAAAAAGTAGTTGCACAACACAGCAATGTTTTTAATGCTCGAGGTGAATTGTTACTGTCCTCTACTGACCACATTGATTAGCTAGCCAATTGTGTTAGTATCATCTGAACCACCTGAAATCTTTAGCTAGTGTTAGAAGAATTTGATTAGTATATTATAGCAAGTCATGATGTCACATTAGCTTGTGTAACTTCTCATTTAGCATTTTTTTCCCATCAGTTTTTCTGAGCAAATGACGTGTCATGCAGCAGACGTATAGTATGTGTCCACTCCAGCAGTGCTATTATAAACTGAAATTTTTGTATGTCTTGCAAAGGTAAACGATGACCTTTTGACCACAGGGAAAGAAGTTAATCTTCATAGTTTTGGGCCTTATGGGAAATAGTCCATTAAAGGCTGCTAAAAACAGATATTAAATACACAAAATCAGGTTATCGAGGTGTTGGGTAAGGTTGTTTCAAGGCTGGAAATTAGCTACAAATGTTAAGATTTTGAATGAGGTTTTCTTACTTCTGCAAATGCCAATGTTACTTCAGCTAACTGCGCTGCTGTAGTTTTATGACAAAAAAATTAAGTTAAATAGCCAGACAGTCCACTCATGTTCCATTGACGTTCCCCCCACAATGCACTGGATACCAATCACGTTACCATATACGGGAATGTGGTGAGGACAACGTAAAATGTTTTTTTTCTGGAAAAAAAAAAAAAAGTAGACAACATGGAAGGCATTCAAAACTAAAATTAAATGACACTACACTTCAAAAGTGTGAACATGCCTGAAAAAACATATTTTTTTAGGATAACAAGACAAAACAACATGAATTTTAATGTTATAGTGATTAAATCTTTGATTTATGAAAATATCCACCTTTGTTTTTACTTACAGCTTTGCAAACTCTGAATATTGTCGCTGTGAGTTTTTCCAGATATCTTGCTGGGATCTTTTCCCAGGTGTCTGCAGACATTGTCAGAGCTGCTGTGCATTTGTTGGCTGCATGCTTCAAACCCTGCAATCCAGTTTGAAGAAGTTCTAAGTGAGGTTGGGTGTCTGAGGAGGCTATATGATGATGAGCCTAGCACCTTCTCTTTCTAATTAAATTGTGCACAAACTGGATTTGTGTTTTGGGCTGTTTTGGGCTGGCTGCTTTTACTGCAGGACAAAACTTTGGGTCAATCAGTCGACTTGCTGAAGATATAGCATAATGCTGCAAAATGGAAAGATAGCTTTTCTGGGTGAGTACTCCCTGGACTTCATGGAGATCTTCTTTCATGGATCCTCATGTTTGACTGTTGGGGTAACACATTAAAGAATTGTGTTTTCACCTCCCAATACATGACAGGTCAGTGTTGGTCACAGCTTTTAATGACTAGCAAGGGCCCTGTGAACTTCCCCTACTGACATTTTCTGACAATTGATCTTTTTAAATCCAGGTTGAACTTTTTACACTGTTTTTTAATGCAAGCTATGCTTGACTTTTAGCTGAAGGAACTAGGTCTTAATATTTCATATGCTCTTTTATGTTTTATTGTATTTATGTATGCATATGTATGTGTGTATATGTTGGCTTATGCGTGTAAATGTATATGTATGTATATACATGCATATCCTTTTTTTGTCCAGCACTTTGGGCAGCAAGAGCTGTTGTAAATGTGCTATATAAATAATAATAATATTAAAATTGACGTTTTATGACATTTTCAGTTTCATGGCAGTTGCTCTAAATGTGTAACCCTCATCTTTCAATGAAAGATTTCTTGTTTCTAATGAAATTCTGTTTGTATTTTTCATTATTTTGTAAAAATGTCAAATGTATATGCAAAATTTCATACGTTTGAAAACTTTCTAAGAAAATCTGCAAAACCTCTAGCAGTTCATTGTGACTGTGTAAGATGCAAACAATCAGGAAATTGTTAGACTAAATATTAAATATCCAAACAGCTAAGGTCTTTGTCTGTAATCACATGAATCTTCATGTCCATTTTAAGACTTGAACTGTCTTCTGGGTGTAGACTTATAGGTTAAGCACTGCATTTACAGTCTTTCAAACCCAAGATAATAATTACTTTTATATACTGTGTTTTGTCCCTTGATCACTATAACATGAGTGAGCAAAAGTGATTGTTGACAAGTTTCCAGCAAAGCACGTATATACTCTAGAAAAGTTCCCACTGTGTAAATGGCGCCTCGCTTACATATTTACTTCATTCTATCATTATGCCTGTTCTTTCCCCAGATATCCTACCATAACAGTGTTATGATTATTGTTCATGCTCCAGAAGAAAAAATTGTTGAAAAAGCCAAAACGCCTTTAATTTAAACCATTTAAAAAATCAGGGCTGACTTTCTGAAACTACTAAACCTTTCTCTGATGGGGAAATACTGAGTTTACACTCAAAGATTTCAACACCCTGCTATCATCCATGGCTTACCATAGAAATCAGTCCTGTGAGTAACAGGTCTGGAAAGTGATACAGCATGCATTTAGTTGCAGAGAAAAATATAAACAGGCAAATGTTACCATTTTGTCACAGCTTCTGTGTCGATGCGTGAACTTCAGCTGAGTATAATGGGATTTGTCATGCCTTGTGGTCTGTTTTCAAACACACACACACAGACACTCAGTTCTGTCATACATCACAGCTTAAAGACTTATAGAGTAGCAACTCTAGTATCTTGTCAGTTTTCTGATTCATGACAAGGTTTTCAATTTTCCCCTTTTCACCTGACTGCACTTTACAGCTCTGGCTCTCTGTGCTGGCATGCTCTGTCTCTTTCTCATTTTGCGTGCTGTCTTGTTCTTTGTGACCGTGCTTCTCGTGAGAAAATGAAAGTACATAGACATAACTGTATCGAAAATCCAAGCAGTCACGCAAAAAAATGTAAAATAATATAAAAAAACATTGCAATTGTTTTTTGATTATATCGTAGATAATCTGGAGATAAATGCATACAGTACCTTTCCATCCTGCCTATTTTCTACACATCTGCACTTTAGATTTGAGAAATGTTTTTTTTTTTTAGTGTCAGCATTAAAAATGGTGTAAGTTTGTAAAAAAAAAAAAAAAAAAAATTGTGGTGTGTTTAGGGTTTAATATGTGTTATCCTAACTCATTCTTCATGTGTCCCACCAGGGTCGCCATGTCAAGACAGGCCAACTGGCAGCTATTAAAGTCATGGAAGTCACAGAGGTAAAAATGCATCACATTAAATCACACATTACATTTATTTGTCTACCACTACTCTTAGATTGTTCAGATCTTTTCTGCCTGTTATATTTGATTAATATTGATGTAAAACATCAAGTATAATTCATTTCAGCACTACTAGAAATAAATAATAATGCTGTCAACGTGTGTTATACATGACATACAGCACACTTGAGAATATCACAGCAATCTGGTGTAGGTCGTTCCCATCTGGGATGCCCACAGATCCTTGTTAATGTAAGTTTACCAAAGATTTAAATGTTAATTTGACGTCAAACTAAAATTTTATTTTTTGTTTCTGCTGAAGATTTTTGTGTCATGAAGGCACGTGCTGTTGATATCTTTTAACATTTTGATTATCAGTGTCATTAAGACAGCTGATTAAAGGTCCATCACTGAAGTTATTGGGTGCATTCTTTTGAAAATCAGTGGACAAGTGACTTGTTGTGTTTCAGAAAGTTATAGGGGTTTAAAGCAGGGATACTGTCAATCGATTATGCCTCATGCCAGGTAGCTCCTAACCTCCACCACATTATGATCATGGAACATAAAATCTGTAGGATGTCATTACTTTATACCCTGCCCACTTGTTCATAAAAGGCTCATTAAAGCAACTGTTTTTATTTATATATATTTTTTGCTTATATTACTATTTTGATCACGCTTTATTGTGTTAATCATAAAATATAGTACCAATAGCTCAGAATTCCTGCCAGCTGTATTGCTGGCAACCTACAGTAGCTTAACAAGGAGGGGTTTATTTCTAAGGCTGAACCAATAGTTTTTAAATAGGATTAAGTGACACACACAGAACTTCACTGGTGCTCTTAAATCTTAAACTCACTTGAGCTACAGATGTGCTGTGTTCTGCTGCACTTGTTTACTCTGGTTCTGTCACAGACAAATACAGACACAGAGGTGGTCCTGTAACTCTTTATCTTTACCTGTGAACTTGGCACGTGGTCTTTCTTTTTTTTACATTTTGCTCACATTTCCTCCCTCCCTTCTCCTGCAGCAGTACTACCTACAGACTGCCAGCATCTCTATAGCTAAGAATATCATCTCTTTCCACCTGCTGCTATTGGACCTGGACTTCCAGAATGATGCAAATCTAGCTGGTTACTTATTTCATTTCATTTGTTGTACACAATCCTAGCTATTTTAGCTACGCCTGATTGTTACTGTTTACTGCGAGTTTAATACCAATGTATTCATTTGTTAAACACGTGCATTATAGTTATTTTAAAGTTAATCCACACCTTCTGGATCATCAGAAGTGAGAATTGTCAATAGCAAAGATAAAAACGATTGTTTTATGTTTTACTGCTTCAATATTGGTGTGTTTAAAAACACTTAGCATTGGTGTTGATTCTGATTTAACTAAAAAAGTGATGAGAGAAAAAGAGAAACTGTAGGCACCATAGACTGGATAGTTTTAAGGCACCAATTTAAGGCACATATTTGTTTGAAACCTTCCCTTGTTTTCTTTTTGTTGTATTGTAGCTTTTCTCTTTCAGGTGACATTACCCCAGTCAGGTTTTGAACAATTGGCCTTGGAAACAAGTGAATGCACTTGCAATCTTTGAGCTTGTGAAAGGTTTTATAACTCATTAGACTAAATGACTGGTTGTGCAGTGTGCCTCTCTTCTGTCCTTTCCCAGTTCAATTCTCGCTCCCTTCATGTGGGTAATTAAAGTGATGGAACTTGTACAATCCATTTGACAGGCTCATTTACAGTAACTCCCTCCCCAAAGCATTGACACGCAGTGATGATCAAACATAAATCTACCCTAATATACTTTTTGCCTGACAAAATGAAATTCCATGAAAGCTGCTTTTTCCGAGTTATTTGACACCCACCAATATTTCAGTTTTGACCCAGAAGTAGTTTTTATAAGATTCCAGGCAAATTTTCTTTAGTATTAAATTTCTGTTCACATAAACATTTAAAGCCAGAGTGTTGGATAATTTTTGTTACATGAAATATATAAGGATGAAAAAACTCTGAAGGTCTATTTTGAATTTCAGGTAAGTTATGCATTACTGACCTTTAACAGCTCTGACTGTAGAAAGCCATTTAGGCTTTATTGAACAGGGCAGCAGCATGGTGTTCATTGTGGGCTAATAAGAGCATGGTGCAGCAGGTTCTGAGGCATGCCAGGCTGTAATGCAGCAAAGCAGTGTTTGACCATTTTGTTTATGGTGACAACATAAACTAAAATAGCAAACATGACAAGCATCAGTGTGATAACTCTGTCAGTATGAGCAGGTTAGCACACTGGTGTAAGTATTCAGCTCAAAGCACTGCTGTGCTTTGTACAGTCTCATAGTCTGTGCTCATTGCTAGACTCAGAAATCTAGACTCAAACTTTGCCCAGATTCCCCAAGCATCAGGTTTGCTTTCTGTGAGAAAGTGAAAGATTTTGGACAGATGCTAAACAAAGTAAGCAAATTGAAGATGTCAGAAAAAACAATCACAAGCTGGTCAAACTTTCTTTCTACTTTGTCACACACTCACTTATTACAGAACTGGATACTGCTTTTTTTTTTGCTGTTGATGAGACTCTGGGTTTTCTGTGTCAAGCTCTTCAGCAGGAAATGCTTGGCGATTACTTTTTTCTCTCTCACACACACACACACACACACACACACACACACATTGCAGATGCAGACGCAGATGCAGACGCAGACAGGAGGCTTTGTGTTTCAGATAGAGGTGAAAGTTCAAACGCTGCCTTGTCATTTTCTCCCCTCCTGTCTTGTGGACATTTTAATGGGGTCAGTGACTGGAAGAAACACAGTTTCCTCTTTTCTGATTAACAGCCACATCCAAATATGGCTAATTATAGAAGCAGCTTTAAACGTTATCTGATCTATAGTTTTAGAACGTATTTCTAGAAGGAAAAAATAGCAGGAAAGTTGGTTGGAAAGCAGAAGTGTCCGTGATAGTATTCTGTTTGCCACTCTTTAGTTATAGTTTATGTGCTCAATAGTGTAGTGTATTTAAGGTAACTGAGGAAAAAAGCAAAACTGGAGAGCTTCCCCAACAGAGAGACATCTCACCAAACACTGCACAATAAACACCATTTAATAGCTTGTTTAAATGCAGGCCAATCTCCTATCTTATGAATAAGCATGGTGTTTAATTTTTACGCACGTTTAGGAGGAAGAAGAGGAGATAAAGCTAGAGATCAACATGTTGAAGAGTTATTCCCACCACAGGAACATTGCTACTTATTATGGAGCTTTTATTAAGAAAAGTCCTGCTGGACAGGACCACCAACTATGGGTTAGTAACCATCTTTCTATCATTATTAAATAGCTTCTGCCCCTGACTTTAAACTGTATAAGATTATGACATTTCTAGTTATTTTGGGTACCACTTCTGTGTCTGAATGATATTTGACCTTATTTCTATCTAGTTGGTGATGGAGTACTGTGGAGCTGGTTCAGTTACAGACCTGGTAAAGAAGACCAAGGGAAATTGTCTGAAAGAGGACTGGATAGCTTACATCTGCCGAGAGGTGCTGAGGGTGAGTATTCAAATATAAATTTAGTGATGAGGTAATATTGGCTTAGTGCTAAAAAATATTTGTTTCGTCTTGTCTGTAATAAATAATATTTTTTTTTATGACATCAATTTGAAATTGTTCATTATCAATCTGTTATGTTTTGTAGTAGTAGTAGATTTTTACAGGGCCCAAGGTTGCATACAATGAAGGTTTATTGAAAACGCCAATCAAGGAAAAAACTTAGGCAGGCATGGACAGGAACAGGCACAGTAACGTGGCGCATGACAAGAACACTCAGGAAATCCAGTAACTCAAAAATTGTGGCAAACAGTCAACAAGGCAACATAGCAAACTCTCTCAACCCAACAAACTCAATAATCCGGTGGGGAACAAAGGAACCAGGCAGGTAAGTATAGACACGGAACCAAAAAGGCTAATAGAACTTAGGTGTAACTTATCATGGTAATTAAAACATAAAACTGGGGATAGGTCTGGGAATGGGTCTGAGAATCTGGGAGGGAACCTCAGAGGAGATGCCTTCGTCGGCACACCGAGGTCCGGAAGGCTGGGATGGAACCTCGGTGGGGACGCCATTGTCGGCACACTGAGGTCCAGGAAGCAGGGATGCCATTGTTGGCACACTGATGTCCAGGAAGCAGGGATGGATCCTCAGCGGGGACGCCTTCGTCAACACACTGGGGTCCAGGAGCTTGGGACTCAGGTGGACCTGGCAGGAGTGCTGGAGATTCAGACTGGCAGAATGAAGACAAAGATGGCCTCTTCTGGTAGTGGCAGTGTTGCCAGCACCGAGGCTGCGGGACTGGAGGCTCGGGCTCGGACTGTGGACATGGCTGACTTGGGAGCTCAGGCTGTGGACTTAGGGGAGTTTTGGGAGCTCAGGCTGTGAACTTAGGGGAGTCTTGGGAGCTCAGACTGTGGACTTGGGCGGTATGGTTGTGGACTTGAAGCTCTGGCTAAGTGCTTGGGGACTTAGGCTGAGGGCTTTGAGATAAGGACAGCCCCCTCCAATTCTGCCATCATCATCAGGCTGCAGGAGTTTCGCTAGCAGCGGCCTGGACGACGTCCCACGAGCAGACTGACTGTCGACCCTGAGTCTTCAGCTCTTGCCAAGTGGCACGACCCTCTGCCTGTGTTATAGGCTGAGGTGACTCAGACACCAGCATCAGTGACTGGAGGACTGGCAACAGAGACAAGGGAGCCGGTGATACGGACTGGAGAGCCGGCAGAAGGTACAGGAGAGCTGGCGGCAAGGGCATGGGAGCCACAATAGAAAATTGAAATAATTTAAGCTGAGAACTGAAAGTTTACACACAAACCCTGGAAATGCTCCAGACAGCATAATGTTGCCTGTAGAAAATAAACCTTGTATTTAAAATTGCCCCTCTCACTATACAACTTAAAGTGTGAGTGTATATGAAATGAAAACATGTACCTAGTGTTACCTAAGATACATAAAGAATCACAAGTGAACTTCTTCCTGTGGTGGTGTTACTGCAAAGTGCCTTTTGAGCTCTGGTGAAAATGGAAGTAGTAATTTGACTATGACCTGCTGCTGTTGTAAAAGAAACATGATGCTGTCGTTGTGTGCGATTCTCTGCCAAAGTATCAAAGAGAAGCAGCTAATCAGTGTCTCTCATGTTTTACCCAGTGTGACTCAGAGAGAATAATCAATTTATTTTTGAAAAGGCTTTAAAACACATGTCTGTAAGATGTTATGGTTATCATTATGAGATATCACGGTCCTGGGAAAGACTCCAGGATGTTTGTACTGCTGTCTACATTGGTGCTTGTGTTTGTGGCTCAACTATCAGACCTACACATACGGCATATCTGCTTTTATCTACTCACTGCTAATATATCTTTCATTAATGTTGATGTTATTAGATAACAGATGATTTCTTTTATTAGTTAAAAAAACATGAGAGAGAGGGCTCTGGATTGTCGCCAGTGTTTTCTGTGCTGCTGTCAACCTCTCTGTCTCCCCACTGGTTCAGAATTGCAACCTACACACACAGACCATCAGAATAGCATGGTGAAATCATTGTCCAAAATAAGACTCACTTCCTGTTTATTTAACCTCCTTTGAAGAAGCAAGACTACAAACACACACACACACGCACGCACGCATTCAGACTGCATCACCAATTGGCAGTCTGTGCAATGAGGTCACTGCCACCTAAAGAAAGATTATTTAGAATCATCTTGGAAAGGAAAAGCAGTTCAAAAAGCTTGAAATAAACCCCACCTTTCTATCTACTACTTTCTATCCTATTTCTATCTTCTAATATTCCTTAAAAAGGTATACATAAATGTCACTCTTTTAAGGAAGGTTTGCAACGATTCACAGTGATCATCTGACTCTTGTGTGTTTATGTCTGTGTATTTTTGTCTTCCAGGGTCTTTCCCATCTTCACTCCCATCATGTGATTCACAGAGACATTAAGGGACAGAATGTTTTGCTCACAGAGAATGCTGAAGTCAAACTGGGTATGACACATGGACACATGCGCTGTTGTTTCTCAGACACATGCTTATGCCTTCAGGCGAAGCTGCAGAACAATGACTCAGTCATGCCTACATAAATAAATCACACAACCACCAAAACACCTCATAAAGAAGCAGAGATTGTCGTAGTTTGAGATGTGAATTTGTCCTGTATGTTCATGTTCCAGTTGACTTTGGAGTGTCGGCTCAGCTGGACAGGACCATTGGTCGAAGGAACACCTTCATTGGTACTCCCTACTGGATGGCTCCGGAGGTCATTGCTTGTGATGAGAACCCTGAGGCCACATATGACTACAGGGTACTAAATGATACAGAAATAGTCTTGTTTCTGGCCAACTTCAAGGATTTTTTTTTTTGTCACTTTAGGAGTTGTTGTAAAACATACCATGACACTAGGGTTAGTTTTCAGTTTGGGTGACTTCATGGTTTTCATGAATATAAAAGTATGGCATTCAGCAATAAAGAGCATTTGAAATATTGAGTAGTAGTAAAAGATCTTGTTGTTTAGGATCAATTAATGCAGATGATATCTGATCTTTTCTGATGCAAAAAGAAAAAGCTAATCAACCCTGTACGACAAACAATGAAGACAGCAGAGATTGGGATGAATTGATCTCACGCCTCGTTTACTGTATACTTTTCATTTCAAGTGTCTTTCTTATCTTTACAACAAAAGTTGAATTGTATTCACAGCCTCACCCACACAGACTGATGCTTTCACGAACCCAAATCATTCAGTGGTTGAGCTGATCAGCATGTTTTGGCATCTGTATGATCCTATTTGTTTAATTCACTGGATCCATTTTCTTCTTGTCACTTAAATGAGACTGGGAGAATGAAGACTGATTTAAGTGGAGCTGCAGCTGCAATTATAGTAGGGGGACAGATGCTATATCGGCAACACAGGCCACTTACTGATGTAGCTGAACATCAGAGGATTTAAGATTATTAATGTGGCTTGGAAAAGCAGAGACATTTCCATCTAGCTAGACTCCTGAGGTTTCAGTCCATCTTTCCAATACTTCTTGAATGTACTGAATGCAAGTCCACATCACCATATATTTAACAGCCAAGTTTTCATCATTATTCTTAGCTGAGTGTTATAACTGACAGAATGTCTTCCAAGCTAATATTTATCTTCATTCACGAAAATTTCTTGAAAGGAAGTTCACCTATGTATGCTTTCTGGAAATCTGAACAATGACATTTGAAAGATAGTACCTCACTGAGGGGAATCCAGTGACTTTTCTGTAAAAGGCCAAAAGTTTGGATGGAAGTCTTGGGAAGTGTTTCTGTAATTCCTAGATGCATACTCTCACACTATGCACAAAATGATTTACTGATTGTATGTAAAGAGGCCATCCAAAGCTTACAGGATTCTTAACCTTTTCCCATTTCTTTCATTCTCAGAGTGACCTCTGGTCCTTAGGCATCACTGCTTTAGAGATGGCTGAAGGAGCCCCTCGTGAGTTAGAAATACACATGCACACATTCTTAACCGATAGGCTCAGCTGTTTATTTTTCTGTCTACCATTCATAGTGCATATTTCACCACAAGTTTCAGTTTTAATGTTTTTCACTGTTTCTGCACCCTCGTGTTCACTTCCCTCTCTCTCTTGCTTTCTGTATGTCACCGTGACCCTCTCCCATTTTCACACACTGTCTCTGTTCATAGCTCTGTGTGACATGCATCCAATGAGAGCATTGTTTTTAATTCCACGAAACCCTCCACCCAAGCTTAAATCAAAGAAATG
Source organism: Mastacembelus armatus (assembly GCF_900324485.2). Lineage (NCBI taxonomy): Eukaryota > Metazoa > Chordata > Actinopteri > Synbranchiformes > Mastacembelidae > Mastacembelus > Mastacembelus armatus. The sequence goes on from NC_046642.1 coordinate 24,530,989, forward strand.
GTAAGCCTGTGAACACACTCTTGCACAAACACACACATGCTGACAACAGGACGGAGAAGGCAGTGTTTAGGTTTTCTCTTCTGAAAACATGGCTTGAAAGTGATCTTTGTTGTGGGTTTCACACATCTGAAATTTAGACAAACGATATCCCAACACAAGAGGAAACTGAAAGGTCAAAGTCACAGTTATGTCTACACATTAAGATGAAATTTAAAAAAAGTATAAAACATGTACACCTCTCTTTAAAATAAAAAGCCATTTTTAATGTCAGGAGTTATCACTATATTATGATGCATGATTTTTATTAACCTTCCCCTTTCTCTGCTTCTTTCTCTTCCATGAAAGAAGTTTTCAGATTGAATTTGTGGGTGTACTTATGCCACCTTTCATTCACTATTAATGTGTTTAGACGTACTAGCTCATAGGACAGCTTTTAATAGCTCCAACAGTCCTTTTACCTCTGGACCTACTCAAGGCATCAAAACGAAACAGCAACATGTTTTGTGCATGTACAGAACACAAACAACATACTTCTTAAATGTTAGGAGCATTTCTCTGAATAGATATTACCTAAGTAAAACTTCAACTCAACATTTTCACCAGGATTTTCCTTGATAAAACTTAAAGAAGTGATTACTAGCTTGCATACTCTAGGTGAGTTTAAACAAATATGTGTGACAGGCCATAGTGGCTGTCAATGATTTAAATGAATCTGCTGGTTTGTAAAATGGTCTGTTTCATTTCATTGTTCGAAAGTTTTTCTCTTTTCTTCTGATTTTAACTGCATGTTGACTGAAGTGAATAGCTTTAAATATTACTTTGATATGCATTTTAACATTTTTTACCACTGTATGAAAAATGCATTACTCAAGGTAACATGTCAGACTCAACAAAATTGCATCAGTCTGTTTTTCCAAGTAGTACAGATACAGTAAGCCTTTGTCAGTTATATGTGTGAAATTGCTCTTCAGTAAAGCCATTTCCACTTGTCAACTCAAGTTTATTTATATAGCTCTTTTAGCAAGCCCTTTAACCAAAGAGTTCTTTACAGATTGCATCTTGCAAAACCCGTTGAGTGAGTGAGTACAATGCAGACTGTAGCTTTAAATTATGGTGGGTATTACAGTAGCGCTTCTGAAACACTGGAATTAATGTGTGTATTTAAAGAATTAATGTTACCAAACTATGTTTAATGGCTTAAAATTTTACAGTTGAGTTAAAGGCACATTCAGGAGATATCCAGAAATTTTTGTAGTGTAGATTTTTAACAACATCAAATTTTTATTCCTCCCTCCACTTTCACTGTCGGCATTTTGTTTCTTTCATAGGTCGAAGCGCTTCTTGTCATTCGTTGATAGCTGTCTAGTCAAGAACCACCTGCATCGACCTACCACCGACACTCTGCTGAGACACGCTTTCATTAAAGACCTGGTTAATGAGAGACAAGTTCGCATCATGCTGAGAGATCACCTAGACAGGACCAGAAAGAAGAGAGAGAAAGGTAAGGAGAAAGTACCAGTAAATAAGGATGTGTGAAGGGGTTTAACAAAAAGATTGATGGAAAATGGCTGGATGGAATGAGATGTACACTGAGGATTAAATGCAGTGTGCTATTAAAAGTTGAATGAATGAGTTTGGGCCAAACCCTGAATTGTTTTTTTGTTTTTCTTTGTTTTTTTTCCCGTTTTTTTTCCTGTGTTCAGAAGCAGCAGAACTGACTCACTTAAATGAGTTACAGTGATTCAGTGTATGTATATAGGATAACAATCTAATTAAAAAGTTAGTACTGTGTACTGAAAGCATGATTTTCATTTCTATCTCGTATTTTCTGTGTGACCTAGCAGTGATTGGATTAAAACTCAACACAGGGAAGCACACACACAGAAAATGAGCATATTCTTTCAACACAGTAGACACAATTAAAGATATAGACTAGAGATGTGCATCTCTGCTCTGATGTGTATCTCAATATGCTGCCAACAATCCAATGCATTAAAGATACTAATGCAGTAACTACCGATTTGATATGATATGATTCACTCCCAATTCCCATGCACAATGATTCAACATGGTTTGGTTCAACTGACACCCTTAGCAGCAACAACTGGAATCAAGCGTTTGCGATAACTTGCAATGAGTCTGTGGAGGAATTTTGGCCCACTCATCTTTGCAGAATTGTTGTAATTCAGCCACATTGGAGGGTTTTCGAGCATCAACCACCTTTTTAAGGTCATGACACAGCATCTCAATTGGATTCAGGTCAGGACTTTGACTAGGCCACTCAAAGGTCTTCATTTTGTTTTTCTTCAGCCATTCAGAGGTGGACTTTGTGGTGTGTTTTGGATCATTGTCCTGCTGCAGAACCCAAGTTTGCTTCAGCTTGAGGTCACAAACAGATGGCCGGACATTCTCCTTCAGAAATTTTTGGTAGACAGCAGAATTCATGGTTCCATATATCACAGTGAATCTTCCAGGTCCTGAAGACTTGCTTCATTAGATTCATTAGGTTTACTTCAAACGGCCCCAGACGATCACACTACCACCACCATATTTAACTGTTGTTATGATGCTCTTTTTCTGAAATGCGGTGTTACTGTTACGCCAGACGTAATGGGACGCACACCTTCCAAAAAGTTCAACTTTTGTCTCGTCAGTCCACAGAGTATTTTCCCAAAAGTCTTGGGGATTATCAAGATTTTTTCTGGCAAAACTGAGACGAGCCTTTCTGTTCTTTTTGCTCAGCAACGGTTTTCGTCTTAGAACTCTGCCACGCAGACCATTTTTGCCCAGTCTCTTTCTTATGGTGCAGTCATGAACAGTGACCTTAACTGAGGCAAGTGAGGCCAGTGGATGAGTTGTCGCTGTGCTCTTGGGGTAATTTTGGTCAGCCGGCCACTCCTGGGAAGGTTCTCCACTGTTCCATGTTTTCGCCATTTGTAGATAATAACTCTCACTGTGGTTCGCTGCAGTCCCAAAGCTTTAGAAATGGCTTTATAACCTTTTCCAGACTGATAGATCTCAATTACTTTCTTTCTCATTTGTTTTTGAATTTCTTTGGCATGATGTCTAGCTTTTGAGGATCTTTTGGTCTACTTCACTTTGTCAGGCAGGTTCTATTTAAGTGATTTCTTGATTGCGAACAGGTGTGGCAGTAATCAGGCCTGGGTGTGGCTAGAGGGGAGGGGGGGGGGACTTTTTCACACATGGCCATGTAGTTTGGGATTTTGTTTTCCCTTAATAATAAAGACCTTCATTTAAAAATTGCATGATATGATTACTTGTTATCTTTGACTAATATTTAAATTTGTTTGATAATCTGAAACATTAAAATGTGACAAACATGCAAAAAAATAAGAAATCAGGAAGGGGCCAACACTTTTTCACACCACTGTAACTTTAAAAAAAAATGCATGTAGAGGTTTATATGATGCAACCCCTAATAATTACATTGATAATTTTTTTTACCGATGCATTGACACATGAACTGATGCATCCAGATTTCATCTCAGATTGTATCTAGTTCACAGCAGCTCTAGCGACGCACTCGCGTCATGCTCGCACAAGTCCTTGCATCGGTACAAATCGGTCAATATTCCCATCCCTAATATAGACACATACACACAAACACACTAAAGAATGAGAAGGTGCCAAAAACCTGTTGTGACGTAACACCCAGGTTGTTTCAAGACTGAGGTCATCACCTCTATCCCACATTATTAGAATTAAAGAAATTATTCCCAGAGAGGGAATTTGAGTAACAGATAAAAGTTTAGGAAATTTTACAAATAAACCACTTCACAGGAATGTTTCAAAATGGTTTTCCCCCTGTTTCACAAATTCAGCATATCATCTGGTTTTTGCCCAGTCATGGTTGGAATAACAATTACCAGTGCACTGACTGCACTGATGGCAGAGCAGTTGCTTTACTTAAAAAACAAGAAAGTTCAAAAGAATAAAGCTCTGTTTTTTTGTTTTTATTGTTTTCAGATGTGTGTCTATATATGCATTTATATACCTCACTAAAGTTATATATAAGTTATATTAATTATTGTCAATACATTAATGCTGACTAGACAGCAGTAAAGCTTTTAAATTTGAATTATACAAGTTATGCCATTTTCAGTTATTTATTTATGAAAGAAGAAATAAATGAGGAAGAGCAACAGTGAGATGGCAAGACAAAAACAATGAGAGTGAAAAAGGGAGAATATTTGGTTGGGCCAAAAGGCTGTACACAGCTGACTTTTCTACTGTGTTCGCTTAGGACAATGTTTTATAAAACTGAGACAGAAAGAAAAAATGGGAAAATAGACAAAAAAACAAGACATATTAGGAATATGTTGTAAAGATTGATACTATTCTGAATGAGCTGAATGTGTGATGCTATAAAGTGTAGTTAAACCGAGGAAAAAGGGAGGAGAGGAGAAAACAAGATATTTAGGTTTTGCTCTTCTGTTCTCATGCAATGTAAGAATTACATGTACTGTTCTTTTAGGTTTATTAATTTTCATTTTTGAAAGACAGGGTAAGGAGGTGAGACAGACCAGAGAGAAACTAAGAGAAAAGCTGAGGGGAAGGAAGGAGGAAACAGAATGGACATCTGGTTCTAATCTTGAGTTAGCGTATAAAAACATACTAATGACTGGTAGACTCTGCATACTGCATTGGTTTTTTTTGTATGTGCATGTGATGTGTGTATGTCCCCCTCCCATGTCCCTCTAGAATAATGAAACACTGATAGTCTCAGTGCATGTGGGATAAAGTCACAGCTGAAGGAAGAAAAGAAATCTGTGTTTTCGACATGATGCAAAAAGGATGTATCATTTTCATCATACCCAAGATTGCAATTTAGGCAGATTGTCTATGCTGTGGAAGATGAATCACTCCAAAGAAAGGAGAATGACCAATTCTTAGTCAGTAAAAGTAGGCACTAACCCTATAAAGGCACTCTCCTGCTGCAGCTTTGGCCCAATAAGACATAACAAGAGCCACAATGTTCAAACATGACATCACAACCACAGGGATTTCCTCTTTCTGGTTTGCACAGACACACCTGTATTATGTTACCTTTCACTGTGTTAATAACAACATGCGACATGTCAAATCATTTTTCAAGTTAGGGCAAGCTACTTTTACTGCATATGTTGGCCAAATGTTATGCTATGTTGCCTAGCCCCAACATGTCACCTGGTACACTGTCGCCTGAAACCAAGAAGGTCCCAGATTCAGATCCTATTCTGTGTACAGTTGAAACCAAAAGTTTACATACACTGTATAAAAAGACATATAACTTTTTTTTTTCTTACTGTCTGATATTAAATCATACAAAACCCTTTCAGTTTTAGGCCCGTTCGGCTTCCCAAAATAATTTCTATTTGCTAAATGTCAAAATAATGTGTGAGAGAATTTATTAGAGATTTTTGTATTACTTTCTTCAAAGTCAAAAGTTTACATACACTAAGGTTACTATGCCTTTAAACTATTTGGGAAAGCCCAGATGATGAAGTCATGGCTTTGGAAGCGTCAGTTTTAGGCCCGTTCGGGTTATGTCTTTTTATACAGTGTATGGAAACTTTTGGTTTCAACTGTATGTATGGGTTTTCTCAGGTAGTCCCATATTCCAAACACAAGGAGTTTGGGTTTAGGACAATTGGTGACTCTAACTTGCCTGTAGATGTGAATGTGAGGAGTAGTTGTCTGTCTTTGTGTGTCAGTCATAGTGATTTGTCCAGGGTGTACACAGCCTCTCACCCAATATCAGTTGAGATTGGCTCCAGCCCACTGCAGCCCTGAATTGGACTAAGTGGTATGGAGAATGTATATAGAGAACTACAGTCAAAAATGCAAATTAAAGTCTTTTTCCATGCACACCAATTGAAGACATCCATCATCAGATTAAAGAGGACTGTTCAAATAGTAACTAAGCAAAAAAAAAAATATAGATTTCAAAAACAGTTTTACTAAGACATTATGTCCAGCTGTGTGACTGCCAATCATGCTGTGCATGTGTTAGCATGTGTTAGGATGTGAGCACATAGAAAATAGAGAAACTGTTTAGTGTATGCTTTGGGTCCGGATTGAGATAATTCAGCATTGCTGTTCTATAGCCATGTGTGACAACACTGTCCCATACGCTTTCCACTAAACAAGACTCTCATTTACTCTCTTGCCCAAGTTTGCCCACATTATATTTTTGTGTAGCTTTCATAATGACAAAATTGCTACTGGCAGCAGACGATGAAGAAACAAGATGGCAGGCTTGGAGGAACAGTGGCTGCTTCAGAAAACGGGGGACACTTTACTCTACACCAGTGCTTGCACAACAAGTGTTCACTCCAAAAAACCATCCATAACTGTACCTAGTTTCTGACAATGAATGCATAATTGCACAGTAGAAAATTTGCTAGCAATCATGTACAGTTATGCAGCCAGTGTTAACATGGGCACTAGAGTGAAGTGGCCCCCATTCCACAAATGCTCTGCAGCTGGTGGTTGTCTACAGTTACAAGTTCATATGTTTAGATGCTGATGCTTTGCTATGCTGATATAGCTGTAGAAATATTTTTACAATTGGATGGTTTTTTACAGTATAATGTATCTTTAAATTCTAATTAACGTAATAATAACCCACAAATGTTTTCTGTTTTTATTTCCTTCTCTCTGTATTTCTCTCAGAGGGTCCAGGGTATGAATACAGTGGTAGTGAAGAAGAGGACAACGAGGTGACGGAGGAGGAAGGAGAACCCAGGTAAAAGCCTATTTATATTTATACGAGTCTGGAATATTTGTTCAAACTGTCAATGTAAAAAAAATGGGAGGTCATGAGAGGTTGCATAGAAAAAAAGTCTGAACCACATTAAATTTTATAGATTTCAATATACAGAAAAAAGATGTCAATTATTAACAACTGTATTATCAGAGTCTCATAGGACTGATAGCACTGCTACCGTCTCTGGATTAGGGTGAGCCTTAGGTATTTGTATTACAATGCTCATTTTCATGATGTATCACACAGTTTTTCTCCCTCTTTCTCAGTTCCATTGTGAATGTTCCTGGTGAGTGGACGTTGAGGCGAGAGTTTCTTCGTTTACAGACAGAAGATTGTGAAGGAATCAGAGAGGGAGTCCATGGACGTGGTGTTCAACAAAGACAACAGGTAGGTTCTGAGTTCATGTGAAGCGTTTCACAGAACCATTCATATTGTGTTAAATATCATTTGGTGACATCAGCAGGGCTGGAAGACATTGTGACTTTGTTTTCACTTTTTAGCTTTAGCTTTTTTCCATTTTTCACTTTAGATGTTAACATTTCATGGGCTAAATTGTTAATAAAGAAAGTTGTTGGCAGATGAATCAATAAAGGAAAAATATGTGTAGCATTATTAGTAGTAGTGGAGGTGCTTGTAGTAGTGCAACTGTCAACACAGGTTAATTCATTTTAATGATTTTGTTTAAAGTTTTGTCATAAGCACGTCTTTGAAACTCACAAATTAGCTTGCCCTAGTTGACTAAGATTTTTAGAATTAGTGCTCATCCTCTGTGTAATGTACCCTTTAATTTTGTTGAAGTTGTCGGTATCATGCTTAATGTCACAGTGGACCCTGGATCAAAGTCAAACTCACAAAACTCAAATTATAATTTCTATTGCAGATTTAGATTAACTCAATACATTTGACCATTAAATCAAAGACTGAGCTGTTTAAAAAAACCTACTGTATCATTTTAAAATATATATGTATATTTTTAACGTATATATATATATCTGAATCAGTGGTTAACACTGCAAGAAGGTTCCTGATTTGAAACCCAGCAGGGGCCTTTCTGTGTGGAGTTTGCATGTTCTCCCTGTGCTTTGCGTGGGTTTTCTCCAGGTACTCCAGTGTCCTCCCACAGTCCAAAAACATGTATGTCAGGTTGATTGGTGACTCTAAATTGACCATAGGAGTGAGTGTGAGTGTGTGAGGTTGTTTGTCTCTATGTGGCCCTGTGATGGACTGGTGACCTGTCCAGGGTGTACCCCTGCCTTTCACCCAAAGAGAGCTGGGATAGGCTCCAGCAGATCCCTGGGACCCTGGTTAGGAATAAGTGGGGTCATATATCAATTATGTTTAGGCATTACAGCAACACAGGCAGCAATTGGCAGAGCAGGAACGATACAAGCAGCAGTTAGTGGCTGACAGACAGAAGAGGATCCAACAACAACAGGAGCAACGGCAAAAATTGGAGAATGTGAGTACTGCTTCAACACATTATTTTGTATTCACTCAGCATTTATAGGTCACTACGTAGGATAGAGTGCTGCTGCAAATAAACCATTTCAGATCATTGGAAAATAAGTTAAGATCAGAAAGAATCACTTAAGTGTCACCTTCTACCTGAGTCACAACCTTAGTTTGCCCACTCTACATGTTTTTTTTTTTAGGTCGCTCTCTCTGTTTTCTGTTTCCAGCAGCAGAGGTGGCAACTGACAGACTGTGCCTTGCAGTGGGCGGAGCTTCATGAGGTTTTAATGGGGGAGGAGTCCGACCTCCATGACAACAGAATCCAACTGGATGAGAGAAGAAGGACCAATGGGCCACAGGTGAGGTTTTTGTACTGTGGTGACAGGGTCCCAATGAGTTCATATGAAGAATTCCACTTTGTTGCTATTTGTACCAACCTTGCTGCCTAGCCAGTCTGCTGGTCCATCAGTGGACCAAATCTGATTAAATCATGTATTTTTCAAGTACCATCAGTGAGTCAGTGAATAAACAGAATGTAAACGTACAAATGTCTTATTAAGGTAAACTACAAAGCTTCTGATTTTTATGTCCAAAATTACTGGTTGTTTAGGAAAACCTTGCATAAGCATAAGAGCTACAAGTACTTTTTTGGCTTATGTCTGCATTGTTAAATTTTTTGGGCCACGCAGCCTCATTATCATTTATTTGGAGTCATGTTTCTCAACCTCTATGAACTGTACATCCTCACTATAATGTGTGCTGCCACACGTTACCCTGAGGCAGTGCCACTGCGCTCGTTAAAAGCTTGTGCCATAGTCAAGGCACTTGTCAAATTCTTCTCAACTTTCGGTCTTCCAAAGCATGTTCAAAGTGATCAAGGATCAAATTTCATGTCCAAATCTTCGCCCAGGTCATGTCAGAGCTCAATATCAAACATCAAACGTCCAGCGCATATCATCCCGAGAGTCAGGGCGCATTAGAAAGGTTCCACCAAACTTTAAAAAGCATGGTTCGAAAGTTCTGCACTGAGTTAAACCCTGATTGGGACGAGGGGCTGCCGCTGTTGTTGTTCGCCATGAGGGAAACTTGTCAGGACTCTCTAGGGTTCAGTCCAGCTGACTGACTGGCTACACTGTGCGGGGACCATTGCGTCTGCTGCGTGAAAAATGGCTCTCAGATAAGCCAAGCCCGGGAAAAATATCTTAGACTATGTCTGTTCGTTTAAAGAGAGGCTACATCATGCTTGCGATGTAGCACGTGAGTCGCTTTCAATGGCACAGTTCAAAATGAAAGCAAACTATGATAAAAAATCTGGCCTGAGTGAACGTCTACCCCTTAGCTGATAAATGTTTCACTTTGCCTCTCTCTGTGAGCTTCATATAAGATCTTTGTTGCCAAAAATAGCTTCCCTCTGACAATATGACATTGAGGCGGACTGTCAGAAATTGTAAAGTCCTGGGTCATAAAACTCTGTGTTTCTGTGTGTGACCTTGTGTTTTTATTGATGTACAGCCCAAAACAGGAAGTCCACTCAAGTTGTGGGGACTAGTCCTCTTGTTAGGTACCAAATCATTGGATTGTAAAGTCATGACTTAGTTTCAGGTTAGTGTAAGGTTTAGTGTTAGGCTAGTAAAGTGTTGGAGTGACCTCTATATATAAAAGAGGAGTTACATAAATTAGAGATTGGATCTGTTTCAATAATCCGTTGTTTCTGGTTTCCTTGACTTCAGTGAAGTCTTTATACAAAAAAAAAATCACTCACATTGAATTGAAACTTAATTTATAACATCATTCAAATCTGGAAAATTAAAAAATCAGCTCTTCTGTAAGGCAGTGTTACAGAGTGACCTTAACACTGCACATTTTTGACAAAGTAGATTAAGAGAGAGAGAAGTGTCTCTGCCAATTCTAGTGACTTTAAACAAAGACACATAGCTTTTTTTTTTTTTTTTTTTTTTAATCATTAATTTTAACACATGCTTCAATTAATCTATCCCACACACCAGTGAGTTTTCAATAGATACTGTGACCAGTGAACAGGTTAGCAAATGTGATTTCTTCAAGTTAAAGAGACAGTGTGTTTTAATCCTATGTCCACTTACAGTACATTATATGTCAGTTTGGTGTATGTGGTCTTATGTGTGTGAAGCAGAGAGCTATCTGTACATATTAGATTCTGATTATGCAGATTGCCTCTAAGTCATTAAGTTCAGAATGTGTAATGGATCTATCTGACGCTTCATTTAATTTTAATGCATCTACATTTAACTATGTAACAGGTTCATGGAGTGTGTGATGTGATTTTATCAGATGAACAACTCGTCTGGGCACAGCAGTTCCAATCATTTTACACTGATCAGTTTGGAAAGTATCTAATGTGATTCAGTGGTGTTTTGATGGTCGTTTAAAGATAAAAGAGGTGGCCTGTTGTGGGGTTTTAATCTCCATAGTGCACAGGGAAAGTGAATGACAGAGGGGGTTTTTACACACTGTCGAAAGAAAAAACGCTCTTAAATGCTTTGTGGGTAGTGTGACTTCCCTGTAACGGACTGGTAACCTGTTTGAAGTCATGCTGGGAGACACTCCAGCCCACCGCAACCTCGAAGTTGAGGGGTATAGAAAATAGATGCTGTTTGGAAAGGTGACTTCCATTATCTGAGGTCAACTACAGATATTCTATGGGACGTCTTTTTTTTTTTTTTCCCCCTCACTTACACAGTTTCTTGGCTTTGGCATTACTTGTAAAAGCAATAGTAAAACTACCCAACACCTACTGGTTACGAGTTGTCTAATACTAAAATGAATACTTTAAAGTCAGGCTAGCATTATTGCTTTAGTGTTGTTAGTGTTTGTCAGTCATTTCACCAGTTGTATTCATCTGATGTATTTGCATGAACTTCTGACATTCATGTTCACCAGAGGAGGTATTGAACCATGACTATCATGAAGATCCTGTTGTTCCACTTCATTGATCCATAAATTAATAAAGTTTATTTATATACCCATAGATTTTAATGTAGTGTTTGATGTAAAGTATCTGGTATCTTTTTTTTTTTTTTTCGAAAGATTCTATCCTACAAAACCTATTTCCTGGAGCCTAAATAAACTAATGTTCAAATTGATATATACATTACTACAAACAGTGCTGACAACATGAAATGTACTCAACTAACAGGTGCTATATGTCCTCTACAGTCACTGTCATTCTTATCAATATCAGACTGAGTATGGCTTGTTGCTCAGCAAGAATTTAAGTTTGTTATCAAATGCACCAGCTTCATCAGAGAGTTAAGCTGTTGTTTCAGCTCAAACTCTGTTCAGTGTGACCCTTCAGATTCAGGCAGAAAAACAATTTTAAAGGCAATGGAGGAATCAAGAATTGACACTAGATTCAAACATATTCAGTTTGGACACTGGACATACTAGGGTTTTCCAGCAGAAATTCAAAAAGAGGTCATAATAAAATATTCAGATTTGATGGTGTTGGCTGAGAGCCCCATGCCATCTTGCACAGTGTGAATATTTTACTTCCCACCTCTCAGAATGCTGCTCCAAACCATAGCATACCCTAATTAAAGTGAGTCTTTGCATGCGTTCGTGTTTGTGCAAGTGTAAGAGAGAATGAGATGTGCCTGTACTTATGAGGACCTAGCAAGGATAGATAATCTCTGACAGCGATGTAATTTAGTTGTGAGGGTTAAACAAGCAGTAAGCAAAGTCATAGAGTATACAATGGAAATAATATTCTAATTCACCTGTGTCTATATGTGTGTGTTTTTCCTGTGCAGGATCAGGCAGGCAGACAGCACAGTGCCGATGTGTCAGTAAGGCCTCTGGGCTCCACGGCAGAGCAGGTAACAAAACTTCAGTCTATATCTTTTACTTACCTGTCAGTAATTCCTCCATTTTTCTTACAAGACAAGTTTTTTTTTTTTTTTTAAATATCTAGAATATTATGCTAATAATGAAAAACGTATTATATGTGGTTGCACCATCTTAATTGAGCAGTGGTTTTTGATGCTAGACCTTTTCTCGTTTCACCTTTGACTTAATTGTTATTATTTCTCAGATGAGTGGAATTTCTCTTGAAATATTACATCTGCAATGCTAGTGAGAATTTGCTGCTTTCCTTTGATATTTGTTATCTGTCGGTTTTGCGCTGTCGGACATTGAAGGGGACTTTTTTTTTCAGCATTGTCTGACATCTTCAGTGACATCTGAATTTGTGATGCTCCAGATTTGATGAGATTAAATTCAAATTTTATTTGTCACATACACAGTCATACGCAGTATGATATGCAGTGAAATGCTTGCAAATTACAGAATAGTTTCATAAAGGTGAAGAAAGAATGTTTGATCCAACAGGAAGAGAACAGGAAATTGACTGAAATTACATGTCCGCGGTTAATGAAATATATGAATTTAAATGATAAAGACTAGGATTTTTTACATCCCTGGGAGCATTATTTTTGACGTTCTCTCAGTCAAGATGACAGTGCAGGATCAGAGTTTTAATAAGTATTTCTGTGGAAGCGGTTCATAGACAGTAGTGACATAAACTGCACGGTACCAGTAGTGTCAGATCTTGACAAGCTTTTAAGACCATGCTTATCACAGCATGCCGTCACTTTGGTTTTAAAGCCTCCCCTCTGTATCTGTCTCTCTGTGTCCTTCTGTCTCTGCTGATCCCAGCATGCCTTCTATCTCCTTTCCTCACTTGTTTCCTCTCTTCATCCCTCCCCTGTTGTTCACAGCGTGGAACCTCTTTCATTTCTATAGTCTCTCTTTTAAACTTGTCTCTCAGATTTTCTTCCAAAACGTTACTATCTAATCTCAGTAGGGGTTTCAGACATACAAATTCACCAACATGTCTCCTTTCACTTTTAGTGTCTCTTTTCTATTTTCTGAAACACTTTTCTGTTTCTCTTCACTGCCTCCTAATCCCCTCATCCTTCGGTTCTTCTCCTGTGGCTTTCTGCCCTGATGTTGGAATGACTCTGTTTTAATGACTGTTTTGCTTGATAGCCTACAGACTTATAGCATTAAACAAATGGCTGCATATTTTGTGCAACTCTTACAGTCACAAACAAACTATCATGATCTGTTTTGCTGAATTTGCTGTAGAATATATGCCCTGCAATAATGGTCACCTGCTGCAAGTTAACATAACTTCTGTAGCATCTTTTGTGGTGAGTTTTGTTGCTATGTGTTTGCTCTCTGGTATTGTATTCGGAGATAGTTTTCACATACTTTTGAGTTGGGCAGAGTAGAGATGACAAATTTTTTTTTTTTCACTCTGGACCTCAAAAGTAAACTTGGTTTAAGTTTCCTGATGTAGTGTATTTTGCAGTTTCAATTGCGAACATACTGTGACTGAGCTACTGAGACATTTGTCTTGACTTAGGCGCCACTATGGGGAATACATTTTACTTTCCACCAGTAACATACTTTTATATTAGAGGGGCAAAAAAAACAAAACTTATTTTATGAAAATCTGAATTTTAAATTCTTTCACTGATTTGTATTCTTAATCTTTGTGTAAGTTACATAGATAAACTGGCATTTTATTCCAGTTATTTATTTATTCCAGTGCTGATTTGGAAGGTATATTGTAGATGACAAACACATTGTTTCCTCGAGTCTGCTGTGAAAATAGGTCTTGTGCTGAGGCAACAAGAAAGCTGATGTGTTGCCATAGCTAGTGTTTAGTTGAACAAGATTAGGAAAGTATGTTGGGTATTCTGACTGCGTGTACTGTGATTCTCAAGAAAATAACATTAAATCTGTGGTGATGGTTTCCCCTCTACAGCAGCATTCACATAAATCTAATCTCAACCAGTTGTCATGAGGAAGTCATGTTCATATTTCAGATGGACAGCAGGATCGCACCTTTTAGTGGGGTGTAAGGAACTGCAGGGCTTGGTATTATAACCCTGAAAGAGCCTTTTAATATGAATGAATCGGACTGAGTTCTCTGTGTGAACGTCCTGGATATGTCTGCATTTACTATACAGACATGCAGCATGTATCAGAAAATATTCAAGCCTTCTTCACTTTTTGCATATTTCAATGTGTTGTAGATTTCATTTGCAGAAATGTCAAAAAACAGGTATTCAGTTTGAAATTATGGGTTATGGTAATGATCAAAAATCTGCAGCATAATAGTGTACATATGTTAAGGGATTGAATATCTTCTGAAGACACTGTATGTAGTACTGCTCTGTGTTATACACAGCAGCACGGTTCAATGCATACATACACAGTACTGTATCTGTTGCTTGTTTTTATGTGGGTAGCCTCAGTGCTAATCAAACAGAAAAACTGGCATTGCTGGGCTCTTAAACCACATCTGTAGCAGTCATGGTGCTTATACACAGATCTAAAAATGTTCTGTGAAAATTCCACCATTTTGTTCTCTAGCAAAGATATACTGGGGAAAAAGGTTTCTGGCCAGCTGTAATACAAAGTTGTGTGATGTGGATAATGTGATGTTATTTGTGCTTTTATTGCATTTACTACAGAGAATGTTGTGCTTACAAATCACATTCTCAAGCCAGAGAACTACTGCTGTCATATGTCCAAACTTTATAACCAATGCTAGAATGATTGTTTTCACATTTGTACACAACAGAAGTGAATCAAATTAGCTCATTTCTTAAATGTGTGTCACAACAAGCTTAAGGATTTAGTATATGCTTATTAGGTCTTGCATGCAGCAGTTGTGGCTTGTCAATTTGTGCAGAACTCGGGAGTGTCAGTTTTGTTTGGAATTAGCATGTAGTTGTGCACATTCACTCACATTTTAGAATCGTTTAGAGTCATGTATGATTGATATGTAGAGTCAATCATACATGAATTTCACACCTGCAAGGCCTTTCACAGTTTATATCCAGTCTGTCTATACAGCACAAAAAAATTCACTCTTATTGTCACTGTGAGATTGTTTAGTAACCTTCACTCTCTGGAAGCTGAAGTAAGTTTTGAGTAAAACTCCTGAAATATAATCTGATTAGCCAGTATTGGCCCATTGTGCTATATCAAAATTACAATTTAAATGTGCCAAGTATGTTATTCGAGAATGTTGTCATTCATCAAAAAATACAGGGGTTTAATTGGTTCTAATCAGGAAGAGTCAGCTAATCTTGGCAAGAGGGGTTGAAATCAGTTGAAACTTTCATGTTTTATAATTGTGAATAGTGTAATTTCTATGTACTTTACTTAGGATACAACACAGTATACATGTATCTTAAGTCATATAGACACTCCCAAGATCTGTTAGTTTCTGTGTGCTTTTAATGTTTGCTACATAGAGAGCCAGGGCTGCAAACCAGCTGCTTCAGCTTAAGGCCCAGCCTCAGCTACAACCACATGCCAAGCCCCAGCCTCTGGCCCAGCAACAGCAGCCCTCAGCAAGCAGGAGATCTCACCGCACCCTGCCCAAGGACCAAACCCAGCTCCTGTCGCTGCAGCACGACCACAGACACAGGGAAAGAGAGAGGGAGAAAGAGAGGCAGAGGCAGAGAGAAAAGCCTGTGGCAGGTGTCCAAAAGTTAACAGCTAATAGTGGGAAGACTGCTGCAACTGCTACTGCCGCTGCTTCTTCACCCAGCCACCTTGCAAACAGCCAGTGCTCAATGGTAAACACTGCCTTTTTCAGATGTCTGGCTAGAGTTTTTCGCATCTGCAGTCCACATCTCCCACACCACACTCTGTCCCTCTGGTAGCCCCCTTTGTTTAGTTCTTTTTCCTATCCCCTCCTCCCGGTTGCATGGCCCAGGTCGTCCTTACATCATGTCCGTTGACAGACTTCTTTGACCTAAAGGTTACAAAGGTAAAGAAAAAGTGAATGTTAGTTAGGATTTGGTTAAGTTAGGTAGTCACAGTTCAAACCATTATAACAATCCAACAAAGTCAGTCCAATTTGCTGCTGGTAGTCTTTGCTGCAGGTTGGTTTGGTGTAACAACTATAAAAGCTCAACTGAACATTCAGTTCTGCTTTAGAGCTGCAAAGATATTAGCAGTTTCATATTTTTTCATATAAATGCATGATTAAACATGCTGCTGTGGTTTATATGGTTTATAGCTTCTGTTGTTCGCATAGTAGCTAATCCACATGAACAGGAAACAACACACGTCAACAGTCAGTTGGGAGGCAAGTTTTTTTTTTTTTTTTAAATAATAAAGAAATGGCCTTAGGCTGTTCCTAAACTTTGATGCAGAAATCAGAAAAAAAGTCATTTTAACATTCTTTATTTTGATTTTTAAGTACAGACCTTTAACAAAGACCAGTGATGAAAGCTGTAGAGCTTTGAGCAGAAATGACTTGGTCCAAGAGGTACCCATGAATGCAACAATCCAACAGAAAACCTGGTAGAGTGGCCAGGCCGGAGCCACTTTGAGTAAAGGCAGATGACAGTCCATGTGGAGTTGATGCTTTGAGACAAATTATTTTTGAAGGAGCATGAGAAAAAAAACTGGTCTGAGCAGATAAGAAACAAAACTCTTTGAGCAGACGTTCTGTTGGGTGAACACCAGGCACTGCTCAGCATTTGGTCAACACCATCCCTTTAGTGAAGTGTAGCTGGGGCTATATCATGCTGTGGGGGGTATGTTAGCTACTGGGACAAGGAAACTGGTCAGAATTCAGCGCAGTCAAATTCAGTCCTTAAAGATACCCTGCCCTTAGAGTGCATATATAGTGAGTCAGTTCACTACAATATCTGAAAATCATTCAAAGCACACCTCCAAAACAATGGTAGAGTAGCTTCTCTGACACTTCCCATAAAATCTAATGGAGGTTAGGAGGATCTTCTAGAAAGAACTGGATAAACTCTTCAGGCGTTTAATTCTTGTAGGAAGACTCAGTCAAAAACAGTTTAGTTTTTTATCTCTAATAAATTTGCAAAATGTCAACAAACATGTTTTCAAATTTGTGAGTTTGAGTTATATTGAGTGTGGATTTAGGGGTAAATTCTACATCATAAAAAGGGCCAAAGGTGAAGTTGGTTTGAATGCTTTCTGAAGCCATTGTAATTCAGGAACATTTTTCATTGTACTTATTCTCAATTCTAACAGCAAAATTTAGAGATACATCATTCATGGTACTAAATCGTAAGTCACACTCTGAGCAGTTTTAAAAAGTCTCTACTGCACCCCCCCCCAGCGTGTATGTTCTGTTCAAAATAGTGACTGATTCCATTACTCTTCACAGGTAATTTGCCTCTTCTGCGATTTTTCCTCCCCATTTTTATACTCAAACAGCATTTATGTCCATCACTGGTACATGGGTTTGCACTGTATGTCTGAATAAATAAATATTATGTAGATCCTCTGACTAAATATAGTACTGTTTATAAGATTCAAGATACACACACAGAAGTCAATTAGTCTTGCATGTGTTTCATATTTTAGATGGACTTTCAGGACTCAAACCTGGCCAAGCTGCTTTTGGCTGCTGGTCTTCCCAGCCAGATGCACACGAGGCTAGGTTCTGGGAGCAGCTCTAGTCCCTGTACCCCAGCCATGCAGAGAGCTCACCTCAATCAGGTAATCATATCACATGCACACCTTTTAACTTTAATGTGTTGTATCCTGCTCTCCTTTTGTTTGTACTATTCTCCACTGTTGTACTTTTAGGACTCTTTATATGTGCTGTATTTTTTTAAGCCTATAGTCCTATTTTGAGCACACTTTGACTTGTAAGCAGTTCTGTTCTAAAATACTGCAAGTTAACCTTTCTTGCAATTGTAGAAAATGTGGTGAGGTATCTTGAATTTGTAAAAGCAATACATACATCAACACATCACAAACAACCTTTTGTCTTCACAGAATGCAAATCTGCGCTCAACTCGAGATGCCCCTCACAGCAGCTCTATGTCAGATATGGCCACTTCCCCAATGTCCTCACTTTCCCCGTTGTCGCCAAGCGATGATGTCTTCTGGGATTCAGTCGCGGCTCCACCTGTAGTGCGTAACAACTGTCCTTTTATCAGCTGAGTAACACATTAGGGTATAGGCAAGCAGGTTTGGTGACTGGCATAAATGAGATATAAACTGAACTGAAGTACATTTTGTTTTCCTGCCTGCCGCTGAAAGCGGAAGTTAATATTATTGTCATGCTATTTGCAGGATGTAGCCTGCATCACATGAGTTTGGCATAATGTGTTTCTGGTAAGCATCCTGTATTCTGGTCAAGTAGTGCACAGACCACAGGATTGGCAAACAGAGCGTGCATTAGTGTTTTAGGCTGTGTAGGCTTGTTTTATCTCAAAGCCTGTTCTAAAGTGCCTGTAATTAAAAACATCTCTGTAATAAATATACCCTACCTATTCACACTTCATTCACTTTCTCTCTCCCTCTACTATACTACGCTCCCCTACTAGGTTTTTACTGAAATAATATGCCATAAGGTGTCTTTACTAACAGAACACCATATGAAGTTGATAAAACAACTAATAACTACTACATTAGGAGGAAGGGAGGCCAGTAAAGATGTCTGTTTGCTGTGTTATGTTGCTGAACTAACAGTCCATATGGAGTTGATAGAACAGTTAATAACTCACTGCTCTCTCCTGTGATTGCAGTGTGATTACTGGAGCTGTTTTTAGAGGCTGCGTAGAGGGAGTGCATTATCTTTAAGACTGTTAATTTTTGGAGGGCTTACAGCATAATAGAATGTGACACCAATGTGCTACTGCATGAATTTTTACAGCTGTCTGTGTTCATATAATTTAGCAACTATACAATACTAAGCTCAAGGTTTGGTGACTTTTTTTGATACCACAAATCCTTACCAATGTTTGTCTAACGCTCTAAATGTCAGCTTCATGAGTGTGCCACAATAGAGGGAAACGGCAAACATCATATGTATATGTGTGCTTTGAAACGTCAGATGCAGGATGTGGGCAGCTTGTCAGAAGGTATTCCCACAGCTGTCTTCCTGCTCTGCTGGGTGTGTCTTCCTCTTTGTAACTGGGTCAAGTGACCCCATAGATGAGCAGCTGAAAGGTCACCAGCTGGTAGGGCAGAGACTTTGAGAAGAATGAAATGTAGGAAAAAAAGTCTAGTTAAAAAAAATTGTAGCTTGCAACACTTGATCTAGTGTGTGTGATCTAGTTTTGATTTCACAATGCTGCTTCATGAATGCAACATTGTGAAAAAGATTGAGAAATATCATTGATTCAGATTCAATTTCTAGACCATCTGTAAGATTTTGATGCAACTGTAAGGAGTTTAGAGGAGCAAGACAAATGTTAAGAAATGTTTTATAAAAATAGAATAGATAAATGTTCTCAGTAGTCTCTCAGTAATAAATGTCTCGCACATTTTATTGCACTCTGCTCCACTGCCTCCACTCTTGAAGTTGTGGTACATAAAGGTTTTATAACAACAGAAACCTTTGCATAATTAGCTGACACCCTGCTTGGCTAGACATGAAATCCTCTCAGACTTATGACTATTGAAACAAGCAATCAGGATCACTGTCATCTTTGTGTATTCACTAACCACATATTTTGATGGAGTCTGTTATATTGATTCTTCTGCCCTCTGTCTTGTGCACTTCCAGGTCCCAGAGCGCACTACCTCTAAATTTTACTGTAGAGAGGTAGTGATGGGACACAAGAGGGCTGCTTCAAGGTAGAGTATTACTGGGCTGTAATCACACTGCACACACAAACCATACACAGAGATACTGTATGTGATTTTTTTTTATTAAGATTGGTACATGTTTTTCTTGCACACAAGAAACCTATACTGTGACAGGAGCTTTGAAGTAATATTTTAGGTTAATGTTTTGAATGCATTAATCTATTTTAACCATGGATGAAACAGCTATGTGTTCCTGGGATTGTTCCTTAAGAAAATTATGACCTGACTGTGTGGTTCCCCTTGCTTCTGTTAAGTGTGTTGCCTTTTTTAGCTTCTGGGTTTGATTTTATGGCCTACACATTTACTGTATTGGTTTAGTTTTAGCAATTTACACTGTGCACTTCCTGTCCAGTGTCAAATGACAGACTAGCTGGTTATTGTGCTGTAGTGGAGTGTTTAGCACCTGAAGAGACAGATTACTCCTGTTGTAGGCAATAGAGGCCAAGCCAGAGCTTAAAAAAGAGAGAATATTGGACGTACATCTATCAGTTGTCTGCTGGGTTTTGTAAATAGTGTTAGTTTGCAGTTTGCTAACACATTACCCATAACCACTTTGCATGTTGCATCATCAGTGCTCTTTGAAGATATTGTTTTACTGTTTCAGAGTGACAAAAACTATTCTTTCTTGTGGATTTCTCTCTTGAACCAGGCAACTAAGCCACATCTGTTTTTCTTTGTTTTAAATAGGTATACATACATTGTGTAGCTACACAGTAATTTCACTGGCTGAGGCAGATGGCCGCCCAAACTGAGCCCGGTTCTGCTGGAGGTTTTTTCTTCCGTTAAAGGGAGTTTTTCCTCTCCACTGTCACCAAGTGCTTGCTCATAAGGGATTTGTTGGGTTTTTAGTTTTTGTAAAGTGCCTTGAGATGATTTGGCGCTATACAAATTGAATTGAATTGAATTGAATTGAATTGAATTGAATAAATGATTTTTAATGCAGTCTCCCATGTTAGTTTTTGCTTACAACATTGTTGAGCCTTGTTACATCAGTGTGTTAGAATTGCACTCCTGTACGTTTACATAACCATCTTTTAACAGCTGGTCTGCTAACAGTAAATCCCCACTGGGTCATAGTCTGCCTATACTTTCTTACCAAGTATCATAACGGGAAGGTACTTATTGAGTTTGGTAGTACCCACAGGCCAGTTAAACTGAGCATCAGCTGAGCTTGTAGCTTAAAGCAGAAAATATCTAGGGATAGCTTAGCATCCTTGAAAAACAATGCATTTGTCTGTCCTTCAGTTGGAAGGAAGAGGAGCCCAGTAACATTAGTCTTATGTACAATGTGAATGTATATTATTCTTTTGTAATCTTTGTTCTTGTAATTCTTTGCCACATAATTATTCTTTTAGCTGGCAGTAAACAGTTACGGATAGATAAGACTGGTTTAATTTAGATAGTTGTTTTTTTAATGCACAAGAAAATTGGTGAGGAAATTGGGGCCTTGTAGGGGCAGAATGTAGGATATTCTCAATATTAAAACTAAGAGATGTGTATGAAGTTGCTAAATGTCCCCCCTTTCTGTCCTTTTTTGTTTTTATAACTCCCCACACTGTATGTGTCTCTCTCTCCATCTAGTGGCAGTCCAGTGTTTGTAGCAGAGAAAAGTGGACTGTCTGTGTCTCATGGAGTCTCGTCTTCTAACAGAAACCACCAAGGTCCGTGCCTTTGAGCTTAGTCACATGTTATCTGCTGTATGTTAAATCCAAAAGTACAGGTAAACTGGTCATAGAGGTGAAGTGGGTAGGTCAGTCATCATTCCTTCTTTTAAAACATTAACTTAACTTAATTCTCTTACTAGTCCCACAATGGGGAAATTCTATTACCACCCAAAGTGCCCACACACAGTAGTGAACATACAAACACACACACACCCGGAGCAGTGGGTAGCCAGTGCTGCGGCGCCCGAGGAGCAGTTGGGGGTCCGGTGCCTTGCTCAAGGGTCTCACCTCAGTCATGGTATTGAGGGTGGACAGGGCGCTGGCTGTTCACTCTGCCCACCGACAATTCCTGCCAGACCTGAGACTCGAACCCGCAAGTTTCGGGTTACAAGTCAAACTGCAGTCACCTAAGATTCTTGGTATGTGTTCAAACAGAGCTCCTTTACTGTTTTGTGCAGTGACTTTTGGCCAAAAACAAAGGTGGAACATCTTAATTTCCGACCCAAATCTATTAATATGATTGCCATCACTCAAGACAATAAAATTGCTTCAGTCAATATTTTTATATTAAAATCCACCATCCACTTCCTGCCCAAACAAGACAGCTTAAGTTAACAAGCAGCTGGTAAATGCAGTTGCATTAAACGGCTACAGAGCAAGGTGTTCCCTCAGCTAAAAGCTGCAGTGCTTAAAGCAAAGGGAATTTTAAAATGATTCATATTGTAAACTAGAAACAGATCCACTGAAAGCTAAAAATACTCTGTGGCTGTTGGATGTGTAAGTAGGCAACTGTTTGCCAGCACATTTGCCATGGCAGTATTTATACGGTGGAAATATGGGAGTGTTCATGTTTACAAATTTTTGCGCTGCCTCCAAGTAGCCACAACATGAAGAAATGTTGGATTAAGTACTCTGACCACATTTATTTACATAGTTAAAAAAAACAACAAAAATATTTTATTAAACAATACTGTGCAATATATGTGTCATGAAACTGTGATTTTGATCTGTGATTTTCCATTCAGGGTGCACCTCTGTGCCTGTGTTTTTGTCTGTGTGTGTTATAGGTTACTTTAAGCTGGAGAGCACTCATCTACAGCACCGTCTACAGCAACACAGAAGGACACAAGAAAATGTAACCAGCGGTCATGCACAAGTAAATTCAAAGTTGTTTTCCTTGACATTTCAGAGCTGTGATGACATTCTGCCACATGTTGTACACATGTATACCTGCGTACAGTGTTGTGTGAGCAGGACATCTCAATGTGTCATGTAGCGGAAATTAATCGTATTATGAAGCTGTGCACAAAGACAGTAATATCAGAAAAACCAGCTGAGCTACACTAATCTTAATGAACAAGCAACAAGACTGTCACAAAATATATGTGCACACAAATCTCAGAAAAGGTCTCCTTCTGCATTGTAAAATTACCAAATACTTTGTATAAAAAGAATTATAATGTTATTTTATTATTTATTTATCCTGTTTTTTTTTTTTCCTCTGTTGACTCTTCTTCTACTCATTGTTCCTCCCCTCCATAATGCAGGGTGTAAAATCAGCTTTCAGCCGGCTTAAAGCCACAAACTACTCTTCTTCCAGTGACGAGGTTGGCAGCAGTGATGACGAAGAGAGGAATAGGTGAGATCTTCGTCAGTATAATGCTTGCATTGTGATATTTTGTTCTGTTTTGTGATTTAGGTATACCACACATTTCATCAGGCGTTTGTTTCTAATCCTCAAAGCTGGGAATTTATCATGGCTGTTCTCCTGCACACAAAGGAACCTATTATTATTCTCATAGTGAATCATGACATGTTGCAAGTTCAGAATATGATGTCACAATGGTCTAACCCAGTGATTCTCAAACTGTGGGGCATGACGCCATGACAGGTGGGGCGCAGCGAACGGGAGTAAATTAGTCTAATTTTGTGTATATCCTAATTCATAATTTTCTTTACTGACAAACACCATACACGCAAAATAAAACAACCACATACAAAGAAACGTGTCATTAAAAAACAGAAATAGAGGGAAACAAGAGGAACCATGATGTGGGAAATAAATGTTTAATGTCGGCACTTAATTGTAGCGGAACAATAAGCAAACCTTCACGCAGCGACGCAATGATTAGTGGGCATAACAATGGATAAATTTGTTACACGGACCCCTAAAAGAGCAGGCGACTCCACGCCAGCAGACAAAAACACGACAGACAGTAAGGTAAATCACGCAAAAAGCCAGCCAAAAAGAAAATACGATGAAGCCTACCTGGGTCTTGGATTCACAGTGGGGCTGGTGGGGGCAGAGGAGAGACTCATGTGTGTTGTGTGTCTTAAACCGCTGGCAGCAGACAGCATGAGACCCAACAAATTAAAAAGACACTTAGAAACAAAGCACCCCAATCTCGTCAATAAACCACTCAACTTCTTTAAAAGAAAATTGGCAGAATACCGTCAGCAGGAAAATCGAATGGTAAATGGTAATCTTTTTTTTTTTTTTTTTGTACAGAATGCAACATGCCTAAGTAATTACACAATTGCACTTTCATTTTATTTATTTTGAACTCTCTATTATTTATTTAGAAGTTATTTTGAATAAATTTGAAAATTTTAAGTTTGAAATAAGTTTCATTGTCATTTTTTGGGGTGAAGTGGGGCTTGAAACTTTATGCTCGGCCTTAAGTGGGGAATGGCAGGAAAAAGAGAACCACTGGTCTAACCAATATTGCAAACCAATAGAGAATTAGTGTGTCCCTTTTCTTATGCAGCAGCATTCTGCTGTATCTACTGTGAAAGTCTGTAGGCTGAAAATCTGAAAATCACAACATTCACATTGTTGAAAAACTGCACATTAAAACTAAGGATTAAAATTCCATGGATCTCTGTAGGAGTTACTGGACAAAAATACATGTCATGAACTGTATTTTTTAAATGTATATAATGTATTTTTGTCTGCTTGTGGTGAGGGTAAATAGACAATGTTTTATTATTTTTGACATCTGTATTTTTGATATCCTGCTGATCCCAGGAAGGATCCCAGGCCATTGACCTTGTTTCTAAGTAATAAATGCAGCATCTACAGTCAGACTCTGGTCTAACATCTTGACCTGTCTGTGTCTCAAGGTATGGCCTGTCCAATAGAAAAGGGAAGCACTTCAGAGGAATACCTGATGGCATCGTTCTCCAACCACACCACAACCTTAACCAGGTGCTTCACTGCATTTCCACCTTCACCAGCTACAGGGTGCAATCAACTGACTATGCTACAGAAATAATGACTGTCGCTTGTGGAATAATGTACTCTGCTTATTAAATTGTGTACAGTTGAATGGTGAAACTAAAGAACACAAAAATATACAGATGAGTTGAGTTGAGTGTGTCATCCTGCTGTCGGCCTCTCACCCACAAGGTTTCAGCCATTCCTAACCTCCTTACTTACTATTTTGTGTATGTTTGTGTTGTACAGATTACTTGTTTGGGTTCAGATGATGCCTACTTGCTACCAGACCTTCTGCAGAAAACCTCTTCCTCCAGTCCTACCCATAATGCACTGGGCCAGCAGCAGCGAACACATGAACTGAGTTACTCGCAGTCACCAACAGCTCTTCGATCTGCCACACATCATGAACTACATGTGTGTATAAGCGCAGTGAACAGTCACAGACACAAGACAAAAGCAGGAACATGTGCACACATGTGCGCACACGCACAGTGCACTGATGTTTAGTGAAATATCTTATGCTTTATTCTGCCCAGACTTGATTCAGGTTGCACTACTACAAATTTGTGTTCAGTAATGTTTAGTCAGCATATCCAGTGAAGAAATCCAGATCACTGATTGTACTATTGACACAATCGGTTTGCCAGTGAATCACTTAAACTCAAATCATCAAGACAAAAAATGTTCACCCAAGTTTTTAAATACATAAAATCAAGTTAGGGCTGTTTTATTGGGATAAAGAAATATATGGGAGTAGTTGCATTAATTAAATTTGTCCACCAGAGGGAGGTGATGACAGAGTTGAAGTGTTAGTAGTAATATATCTCAGCGGCACTGCAGTAGCAAGAGCCTTCATTTAACAAAGCTTACTTAACCTGCTGTGTGTTTCAAATATCCTCATGTTTAGATTTAGATTTATAGTAATAATATTCAGAGACTACAATACGATGAGAGTTTGAGCAGAATCTGAGAGTGGGGGTTGCACAGTTATAGTCATTGATCTGCTGCCACTGATCAAACACATATTTCCTTTTTTGTGTATGTGCAGAAAAAACTCAAATACAAATTGTCTGTTGTTGTATTCATCAGGCTGTTAGCAGTCCTACTGGTAAAAACACCTCCACATCATCTTCTTCCTCCTTCCTGTCCTTCATTGATCCAAGATTAATTCCTATATCATCGCCACCACAAAGCCCTAGTAAGTACGCTTATAGATAAATAAACAGTAAACACTACATATAGTTGCACTTTCAGTGAACTTATATTCAGCAGGGCATTCATTCTTTTATATTTATATGTAAGGCACATTTTCCATATGCATTATATGAAAAGTGACTGATTAATTTACTTACATGCTACAGTAAGACTAAGAAAACAGATATTAAATGTGAACAGACTATGAACAACAGGAGTGAAGACCCTGTTGAAAGTTTTCTTGTCAAAAGCCTGACTAGTTTTATAGTGACCATTCAGTGATGGTGAGCCCAGCCCATAGTGACTGCAAACAGTACTGAACAGTGTGGCCAACTGGAAGTGTCCATTCACACGAGGACTCATCCTCGTGTGAATCATCTGAACATTATTCATTGGATAACAGATAAGATTCATGCACCTAACTGCACTAGCCAGGTAGCAACGGTTGCAATTAGAACTGTCGAACATATTGAACACTGAAGAGACTGAATATTTGGGGGGAAGAGGGCTCTTATTTTTATTTTATTTTATTTTATTTTATTTGACACACACTGTACAAAATTCTGATGTGTGTTTCCTATTGGTGAGGTAAAAAACCGCCAGTTCAATGCTCCAGTAATTTGTGGCAATTACTCTAATCCACTTACTCCTCTACCGGACCTAGTAGATGTCTAATGCCTTCACTATACTAGTCCACACTAAGGGTGCTACATTTCACTTAACGTTTCTATATAAAACATGGTGCATAAGATAGTCATGAGAGAAATGTTACTTTTGGTACAATTAGAGTAAGTGGAATCCCTGGCCCTGACAGACACTGTACTCACCTAACTGCACTATCTATTGTTTTTAACGTGTAGCCGGCAGTAAGGGCGAGCCATTCAAGAGAGAGAACCACCGGAAAGGCTCTGTGGTGAACGTTAACCCAACCAACATTCGACCGCAGAGTGACACTCCCGAAATCCGCAAGTACAAGAAGAAATTCAACGCTGAGGTTCTCTGTGCTGGACTCTGGGGTTTGTCATTTTCTCTTTCTTGTTCCCTGTGTGTGTGCATGCATCTATTAAGTTTGTATTTACTGTAAATTGTTGGTTGTGGATTGATGCTTTAATTTTTTATTGTCTAGCAGACATGGTCTGAATGAAGCTGGACAATGTCCTGTTTTTGAGTGTGTGCAGGTTCCACATGTTGTTTTTGTAATTCACACCAACACAGACATATGTTGTTATACTGATAGATGGAAACATGAAACAGCGTGTTGGTTGTAGATATAAGGTTTTTTGGTTCTGCAGGTGTCAATCTGTTGGTGGGGACAGAGAATGGTCTGTGGCTGCTGGACCGAAGTGGCCAGGGGAAAGTGTACTCTCTTATCAGCAGACGAAGGTTTCAACAGATGGATGTGCTGGAAGGACTCAATGTACTCATCACTATATCAGGTAAAGTACATGTAATGGGCAGGAGCTTTGCTTACAATATGTCACACATTTTAGCAAAAAAACAATTTAAATATTTTTCATCTATATGTCTTCTGTTGATTCCAAAGTCTTGATTTCCTTCAGGTCTGCCTTTTGTTCAACTGCTATAATTTCACTGAATTTGTTCATGTATGAGTTTACAGAGCCCACAGTGGTGTAATTTTAGATTCCTAGATGTGACTACAAATGTTGTCAATTTTGCATTAAAAACGTTAACACATATTATCATCTTTAAGTCCTGATCCAAATGGGCAAAACACTGAAGAAAGAATTACCACCATTTCTCCAGCTGTTCTTAAGGTGAACCTTAAGAGAATTTCAGTGTTTCAAAGAGAAATGACTGTAACGAGTTGAGTGAACTTCATTTAAGTTTTATTTAAAGGGTTTCACCTTCATCTCTTCATCTTCCTTTGTGTCTGTAGGCAAAAAGAACAAGCTCAGACTGTACTACCTGTCCTGGTTAAGAAATAAAATCCTCCATAACGACCCAGAGGTGGAGAAGAGACAGGGCTGGACCTCAGTAGGTGACCTGGAAGGCTGTGTACACTATAAAGTGGGTAAGTGCACACTGGTAAGGACACAGATAACACTATTTTCCTATATGACATCACAAAGAGGGAAAAAAAAATAGAAACCACAAGTATTGTTATATCAAAGAGCTGCAGAGCTGCATGCAGCTGAGCATCATGTATTAACTTTAGACTTTATCTGTCTTGTGTTTCCAGTGCGTTACGAAAAGATAAAGTTCTTAGTGATTGCTTTGAAGAATGCTGTGGAGGTCTACGCCTGGGCCCCAAAACCCTACCACAAGTTCATGGCATTCAAGGTTGGTTACATTTACACATGGTGGGAAAAAACAGAATCAAGAGCTGCTGGCCGTGGCATACTGTACAAATTATACACTGATCTCTATGCTAGCAGCATGGCTGTAGGGAGGGAAAAGACACACCTGACAAAACGAGTTTACTGTCTTCAGTGGGAACTGCGCAGAAGATAAGATAAACCTTTATAATTATAAACATGACCCTACCTTGGTGCCACACTCAAACCAAACATTCAGCCATTTTTAGTGTTTATTGGTGTTTGATGCAATTCCAGCTCACTAAACATTATTATTACTGCACCTGATAAAGAGGTGATGTGTAAAAATCCATCTGAGGCACATCCAGAAACTAATTTTGCAGGTAACCTTTAACACTGCTGTCCATTTTCCTATCTGCCCTTACTACATTTTTGCATACAGTATGTTGAAGAAAGTTGTTGTAGGCATGGAGAGAAATTAGGGTCATTTCCACAACATTTCCCGAGACATCCACACCAACATGACACATCCAGGCTGTTAGACTCACATGCACAGATTCTCAGAAGAGCTGTGTCCTATTTCTTTACTCCCGATGTGGCCTGAGCTACTTTTCTTCTGCATTATGTGGCTTAACTCTTTCGACGCATTGTCAGAGAAGTCCAAGCCTTGTGGGAGTAATAGCATAAATATTTTAGGAGTCAATGGGTGATTTCTTGGTAATGGTGCAGTTTCAGTTAGATTAATGGCGTCTCATTTTATTTTGTGTTTGAAATGTCTTTCTAACTTGTTTTGTTGATCTGTGTGTGTGTTGTTGTTGCATCTTTGTGTTTGTCAGTCATTCAGATCTCTTCCTCAAAAACCACTGTCTGTTGACCTGACAGTGGAGGAAGGTCAGAGGTTAAAGGTCATCTACGGCTCCTTTTCTGGTTTCCATGCCATTGATGTCGACTCTGGAACACCTTACGACCTTTACCTGCCTACACATGTAAGAGTGTGCTTATTGAGGTGTGCTCGCGCGGTTAATTATTCTTCTTCCACAAAATGTAGGTGCTCTACTCCTCCTGCAGCTTCTGAGCCACATGACCCAAATTCAAATATGTAGTGTCTTCCCATTGGGAATGTTGTGAAACTTTTCCCTTTTTGTACATCTCTTTCCTGTGGCACTCACACAAAACTCACCACAAAAAACCTGTATGGCACCACTATGTGGCAAATCCTAAATACTCTGTGTGTGTGTTCATGGGCGTGCGTGCGTGCGTGGAAGATTTTGAAACTTTTAGTGATTTCTGTTCTGCTATCGGTTGCTGATGATGAGTGGGCAGTGTCAGTTGGTCTCTTTAATTCAATGTCTAGGTGTAACCAAAATCATTTCCCACATGCAGTCAACCTCAGTCAGCTGGCACTATGGATGGGGGCCATGAATCTGAACCTAATTTCCAACACTTGAGCAAATATCAGGTCTGTGTCTGCCCCTACAATTTCATACCCTAAAAACATTGTGGGGCACATCATTTAATTAAAATATTTTAAAATAGCACTTCTGGTTGACATTTAAAGTTTGATTTGATATAACCCCGGAAAGAAATTAATCATTGCAACTAAACCTGGGTGAGTTGTTCACCCAAGGTTCTTGAAGCAGCCGGCCAAATTTCATGCCTCCACATCAGTAGGGGGTGCTGTAGGGGGTAAGTGAACATAATCATTTGCCTCTCTGAAATTTGCTGTCTTCAACATTTCATGTAGGAAGTTCTTTCATTTTTAAAGACACTTGGATCTTTGTCCAACTTCGGTCTTAAACAGTTTAAACCTGACTTTCGTTTTGCCTTTCAGTCCATCAGCTGTCATTTCTCAGTTTTACCACATCAGCTCCATCTCTCTGGCTGTTGTTCTCCCTGTCCTCCTCCCACACAGTCTTCATGTCAGTCATTGCTCTCCTTTATTTTTCCTGTTTACCACTTTCCTCGCTCCTCTCTCCTCCCACTCAGTCTAGTGTAGCTGTCAAACACCTTTCTCTAGCTCTCTCATCCCTCTCTTCTCTTTCCTCCTCCCACTCTGTCATCCAGTGTGCCAGACTCATATTTCTTTTCAGACATTGTCCTTTTCATCCTTCATATGGAATTTGAACTTTTTCAAAGTTGTAAAAATTCATTGAGTAAAGTCCAGGTAAAAAGATGATATTGTTGATGGTTTTGGACCAGTCAAAACTTTTGTTTTAGTTTCTTTTAGTTTGCTATTTACTTGTTTCTTGTTTTCTGTGGGTCAAATGTCCTTGAAGGAATGCCCTACAGATTTTAGACAGTTGTACAGTACTGTCTGTGGCTTGTGAAGACTAAAAATAGCCTTCATGATGTCATATTGTATACTACTATTTTTAACAAAAAACCCTTCATAATAGAGCTGTACAGTTTAAAAGGGTTGGCATTAATCAGAAGTGAGAACAGTGAAGGGTAAGCTATTGATTAGATACATTATGCATTATTTGAATTGTACGATCTAGTGTTTTAGGAGCTTGACATGGGTCAAGATATATTGACTTCTTTTGCTTTCATTTTGACCTGGACTTTCATCATGAGCACCCAGCTTCTACTGTACCTGTACTTATTATAAATTAAAT
The DNA here is from genome assembly GCF_900324485.2 of Mastacembelus armatus. Lineage (NCBI taxonomy): Eukaryota > Metazoa > Chordata > Actinopteri > Synbranchiformes > Mastacembelidae > Mastacembelus > Mastacembelus armatus. The sequence goes on from NC_046642.1 coordinate 24,561,828, forward strand.
ACAGTAGAATAATACACAGGCTGAATATAACATGTATTTTCATGGTGTTAGGATGTGTTGAGTCATAATGACATATCGAAGTTTGTTTTTCTGACTTTTTCAGTCTCCAGAAATCTTCCTGCAATTGAATTTGTATCTTTAAATGTGAACAAATCGCCCACTGCTGGTGCAATTAGAGGTGGAGTTGGTCATTTTTTTCTCTCTCTTCTGCTGTGTGTGGGCATGTACAGCTCGCTGTGGCCTCTAGTGAGTCATATTCACATTTAGATGCTGACACACTTGATAAATATGTTTTTAGCAAGAACTATGGAAGCTTCAGGCTCAACTTTGAATGTAATTGAAAAATTAGAGCCATTTTGCTTTTAACTGTTTTTTATGTGGACAGAATATAACCAGCATTTCTACAGTTAAGTCACTGATTATTTTTGTTTTGTTGGTTCACCATCTGTGGACTATACCATCTTTGGGATGCCGTACATACATATGGTATTGAGTGGGTGGATGGAGCAGAAAACAAAGTTGTTTTACTTTCATGGCTTTCTTCATCTTTTCTCAGAAAATTGTGAAAAATAGAAGACATTTTGTCACATTGGCTCCTTTCAGGTGTGCTTTACTCATGAGGTCAGTGACCCAGATCAACCTAATGTTGCTTTTTGGGTCTTGGTGACATAGTTTCAGGTTATAATCCTCAATAGTTCATCCATCCATCCATTTTCTATACCCGCTTTTTTCCTGAAAGCCAGGGTCACGGGGATCTGCTGGTGCCTATCTCACAAGTAAACTCACGCAAGCCCGGGGAGAACATGCAAACTCCACACATAAAGGCCAGGTTGCGAACCCATCACCTTCTTGCTGTGAGGCCACCATGCTGCCCCTCAATAGTTCACGTGTTATTGATATGCTTGTTACTGGTGATAATAGGAAGTGTGTTTACTTTGTAGAAATACAGCACCGGATGGACTGCTGTATCAGTTTACAGTTCAGCCACAGAAACTTTATTCAACCATCAAAAATCTGCCCTTTTCTACCATGCCATCAGCAACCACAGTGTCATTTTGCACACAGTGCACGTAGTTTTCCTCACAGCAGCGACCCATTGTGAAGGTTATCCAGATGAGGAGTTGGAGGCTCTTTATCCAACAGCTGCCTGTGGCTTCTTGTTGCATTTCCCACCTATAATATTGAAAAACTGATCCACTGTCAGCTTCTCAGTGCTAAAGTTAGTGATGGATGCATTTCAGCTTCACAATAAAAGCCTCCCTGTGTGTTAATTCAATTCAATTCAATTCAATTCAATTTTATTTGTATAGCGCCAAATCACAATACAAATCATCTCAAGGCACTTTACAAAAACTAAAACTGAAAACCCAACAATTCCCTTATGAGCAAGCACTTGGCGACAGTGGAGAGGAAAAAACTCCCTTTAACGGAAGAAAAAAACCTCCAGCAGAACCGGGCTCAGTTTGGGCGGCCATCTGCCTCGACCGGTTGGGGTGAGTGGATAGAGCAGAGAGAAAAGAACAGCAACAATAAACAACAAATAGACACTGCAAATTGGTGGGGCCAGTAACTGCACATCAGCGATAAACAGCTCCAGGACCAGGGACACCTGCAGAAGGTACAGAGAGAGAGAGAGAGAGAGAGGGAGGGAGAGAGCACAAACTAGGGGAGAGAGAGAGCACAAGGTTAGTAACATTCAATGGTGGAATATACATGAGGTGGGAGAGAAGGGGGGGGGGGGTTAGGGTAGGGGAGCTCAGTGCACCGATGGTCCTCGGGCAGTCTAGGCCTATAGCAGCATAACTAACTAAGGGATGGTTCAGGGTTGCCTGAAGCCAGCCCTAACTATATGCTTTGTCAAAGAGGAAGGTTTTAAGTCTAGCCTTAAAAGTACAGAGAGTGTCTGCCTCCTGAACCCAGGCTGAGAGCTGGTTCCACAGGAGAGGAGCTTGATAGCTAAAGGCTCTGCCTCCCATTCTGCTTTTGAGAACTCTGGGAACCACAAGTAGGCCTGCACTCTGAGAGCGAAGTGGTCTATTGGGATAATACGGTACTATGAGGTCTTTAAGGTATGAAGGAGCTTGATTATGAAGGGATTTGTATGTGAGAAGAAGGATTTTAAATTCTATTCTGTATTTTACAGGGAGCCAATGAAGAGAAGCCAATATAGGAGAAATATGATCTCTCTTGCTAGTTCCTGTCAGGACTCTGGCTGCGGCATTCTGGATTAATTGGAGGCTTTTTATTAAGATATTAGGACATCCAGATAGTAATGAGTTACAGTAATCTAGCCTTGAGGAAACAAATGCATGGACTAGTTTTTCTGCATCATTTTGAGACAGGATGTTCCTAATTTTGGAAATGTTGCGCAGGTGAAAGAATGCAGTTCTAGAAATTTGTTTTATGTGTGAGTTAAAGGACATGTCCTGGTCAAAAATAACTCCAAAGTTTTTTACAGTAGTGCTGGAGGCCAGGGCTATGCCATCTAGAGTAGCTATAATTTTAGAAAAGTTATTTCTGAGATTTTTAGGCCCAAATATAATGACTTCTGTTTTCTCCGAGTTTAAAAGTAAAAAGTTACTGGTCATCCAAGCCTTTATGTCAGCTAGACAGGCTTGAAGTCTGGTTAACTGGTTTGTGCTAACAGGTTTAATAGATAGATATAACTGAGTGTCATCCGCATAGCAGTGGTAATTAATAGAGTGCTTCCTAATGATATATCCTAAAGGAAGCATGTACAGGGTGAACAGAATCGGTCCTAGCACAGAACCTTGTGGAACTCCATAACTAACTTTTGTTCGTGTGGAAGGTTCATCATGGACATGAACAAACTGGAATCTGTCCGATAAATAGGATTGGAACCACTTTAACGCTGTTCCTCTGATACCAATCACATGCTCCAGTCTCTGTAATAAGATGTTGTGGTCAATGGTGTCGAATGCTGCACTAAGGTCTAGGAGGACAAGTATCGAAACAAGTCCATTATCTGAGGCTAAGAGAAGATCGTTGGTAACTTTCAACAGTGCTGTTTCTGTACTATGATGTGCTCTAAATCCTGATTGGAAATCTTCAAATAGTTCATTCCTGTGTAAAATAGTTCATTCCTGTTACCAGTTAATTAATCACTTCCCATGTGAAACAGCACCTGAAGGAAATCTTCAGTTTGCATTAGCATTAACCTAATAGGTTCTAATAAGGTTGTGGGAAATATAAGTAGGATTATACTTAGACATACTAAACAGTAATTGTGGACTACATGCAAGCATTGTTTCCTGCCAGTCATCCAAAAGCTATTTGAACAACTTCTGGGCAATAAAACAGTCTTGATATTTATTTAAAAAATATATATACCTAAGCGATTATAAACTGACTCCACATTCACCCTGTTAGGCTAATGCAACTGTAAAAATGAGCAAGAAGAGTGAGATGTCCCACACAGAATTATGAAATTGTGGCAAAGAGAGGTCACACATTATCTGTGCCTATTATTACAATTATCTGTGAAAACATTAAAGCAACACAGGTTATAGTTAGCTAAGAGGAAATGGGGGCATTCTGCGGACATGCAGAAAGCATATCATACATTTTTAAGGACAAATTGCTTTTAATGCCAGATTTGTTAATATCTCTAGTTCTGAAAGTGAGGAAAGTCAGTAATCTGCTGTTTGGAGTTCTTCATGGAAATCAGTATTTTTCTAACATGAACTTTGTTAAAGAAATCTCATTTGTCTACGGCGTTTTTCTCTCTATAAGGGCTCTATTGAGGGTTCTCTCTCATATTTTCAGTGATTATTTTTTTCCACACTCACACATGCAGAAAAACACACTGTCCCAACTACCTGTAATGTGTGCTATTTTCTATAAGAAAGGGGGAGTTGGAGAGAGAGCGATGGACACAGGAAACTGGCTGAAAATGGCTCTAAAAATACCGCCCTCCTGTCCTCCTTCTCTTACGATCCTTAGTACTGTATGTGTGTCCTGACCCAGCTGTTTTTTTTTTTCATCCCTCTTCCACTGGTATATTAAGTCAACCTGCACACATCTGCCCACTACACTGGTGCCTTACATTGCTGCTGTTTTGATATAATTTCTACTCTCCAGCCATTCTGTTTTGCCGTATCTCTCTTTCACATACAGTCATGCTTTCAACGCTCCCTTAGACAAACACTCAATTACAGAGCGCTTTTAAACCCAGTTATACCAAGACATGTTCATCGTTTACTTTCTTTGACAACACTTCACACTCCCAGGCTTTCTTTGCAGCTGTATATATGCACTCATTTACACACACCTTCTCGGGCGCCCATCTTCCCACACACACCCACCTGCATCAACATTAAAACACATTCAAACACAACACTGATTTCATCACTGTCAAAAGCAGTTCACAAATCCAAGCCTAACCCACACACACTCATTTTCACACATACGCTGCACCCACTCAAAGAAACACACACAAAGTATCTTCCATTGCTGCCTGCAAACTATGTGACCATGCTGATTCCAAGACAGAGGATTAAGATTGCGTTGCGTCTGTGGATGCCTGTTCTGATGCTCAGGATTGTGGTGGCTCACACTCTGGTAACGTATGAAAAGCACTGACATAAACTGTTTTTTGTGACATAGCACAGAATACTGTTGCACTTCTTCTTAACTCCTGATAGTTTTATTTCAGTTAGGCAGATGCTGATGTATTGTTACTCTTGTAGATGTTGTATTTGAACTAACTTACTACAAGGCAATGATATCCTCATTTTTGTGTCGATAAATGTTTTTGCTTTGCTTTTCTATAACAATGTAGTCAGTTTTTGTCTTAGATCAGCATTTCTGAACTTGTAATAAATAAATGTTTCTGAAGTGAGTAGACAGATTTTTCTGAACTTTCTACATTCATGTTCCTGACCCTGCTAGAGAGCTGATTGTTTTTTGGTGAAATTTTATGTTCAAAACAATTACCATGTCCGACTCTTTCTTTCTACTCAAACTCCTTTCATGTCACCCCCCACACCCTTGTAATTCTTAGTAGTCCTGTACCTTGCCCTTTCTTACCTTTGGCAGGTTGTGGTGGTGATGTAAGAACCAAACCTTGTTTTGTTCTGTGGCTAAAAGACATTTTCAGATAATCTGAATATTATAAAAAGCAACTCCACTGTCCACTGTCAACTGTCAGAGGGGCACTTGGGGGCACTTGGGGGCAGTAATGGCCTAATTGATAGGGAGTAGGACTTGTAACCCGAAAGTTGCAGGTTCGAGTCTCAGGAGTGGTGTCGGTGGGGCAGAGTGAATAGCCAGTGCTCTGTCCACCTTCAATATCATGACTGAGGTGAGACCCTTGAGCAAGACACTGGATGCCCACTGCTCTGCTTGTGTGTGCACTTTGGGATGGGTTAAATGCAGAGCACAAATTCCAATTATGGGAAAGTCACTTTCATGCATCTCGGAGTTTATATATTATTTATAATGTGTGTTACCTTTTGTGCATGAATGTTTGCTTGAATGAATGAATTGTTATTTGTTTCACAGATCCAGGGTTCCATCCGTCCCCATGCCATCATCATTTTGCCAAATAGCGCAGGAACAGAGGTTCTAGTTTGCTACGAAGACGAGGGAGTCTACATTGACACCTACGGTCGCATCACCAAGGATACAGTGCTGCAGTGGGGGGAGATGCCTGCATCGGTTGGTAAGTTTCATTCACACACAGTTACAATGAATGAATTATGGTGCACAAACATGACATGCCAACACACACAAAATAATCACAGTGTGTCTGTGTAAATTACCTGGCAACAGTCCTTAAGGATTTTGATCATTTTAACAACTGAATGGTGCTCTTACCTTAATGCACAATGTCATTTTAGTGGTTTTCTCTCTGCTCAGTGATTCTAGATCAGCAGCTGTCCTTGCAGGGAGAACTTAACCCTGAACTAGATTTTATGAGGATAGATTGGGACAAGTTTGTCTAAAAATAGCATGAGAGTGATTCACTGTGTGTCTGCGTGCGTGCGTGGGCGCTTGTGTGTGTGTGTGTTGGCATGTAGAAGTAGATGGGTTATTATTCTAACATAAGGACTGTCTGTAGAGATTATATTTAGCCATACTGTACATGCAGAGATCTCTTGTTTTCTACCTGCTCCATCTGTCTTTGTTTAATTTCTGTCATGGTGTGTGTCTCTCTCCAGCCTACCTTCAGTCAAACCAGGTGATGGGTTGGGGAGAAAAGGCCATTGAACTGAGGTCTGCCAATACAGGGAACCTGGAGGGAGTTTTCATGCACAAAAAGGCTCAAAAGCTCAAGTTTCTTTGCGAAAGGAATGACAAGGTAGGAAATGTATCCACAATTTAACGACCTAACACTACTACAAAAAGAAAAAGTATTCTAAATCAAATATTTTCTTAATTAGTTTAGTATCTAAATGCTGCATCCTCAGATATTTTCAGAAAGGTAGTAAGTGCTTTTTCAATTAAGAAGTTTTTGTTGAACAGTTGACAGTAGTATTTACAAACACCCACGCAGTTTATTTGTGAACGATCGATCCTCAGATACTCACAGCCATAGTGAGCTGTGATTATGAGCACATCTATTATGAGCACATTGTTCCTAAACCTAAGTCTGTCCTGTTGCAGGTGTTTTTTGCCTCAGTGCAGTCAGGAGGCAGCAGTCAGATTTACTTTATGACCCTTGGACAGAACTCACTGTTCAGCTGGTAATGACTTGGATTAACTGGTGGTGGCTGCCTTCATTAATCTGGGTTTGCCATTCTGTATACTGATGTTGATCTTCATGGATAGTGGATGCTACACAAGGATCAGCAACATATTCCTGGATCCATTATTCTTTTCTTCTCTGGTTTTCATGTCACTGACATCCACAGTTGATATTAACTCCAGCTGTAGCAAAAGTGCTTGAATCCATGACTGCATCATAGACGGCTGACTGCCCGGAACACTGCTCCTTCAGCAAACAAAAATTTGGACCTATGTGCTAAAGTTGGTATATACCGTGACCAGGATAAACGAGAATCTTCAGGCATCTGGATGTAATATTTTTTAAAAAAAGGAGTTTTTGTTTTATTTGTTTTTTCTTACTTAGATCTGATTTCTGCCCACCACAGATGTGTAAACAGAGCTGAGTCCCTTTCATACAGGGTTCAAGATACGATTCATGTCTGATCTGTGGTATTGTTTAAAAATCTTTATGGAAGCAAAACTTATAGCTTGAGTTAGCATATTGTGTAGTGACTCCTAGTGAACAGTAGATCATTGGTCAACATCTGGCTGATGATTTCACTCCTCCATTTGTGTCAGCATGGGAAGCGACAACAGTCCACTCAGTTTGTTCTCAGTTTACTCTCATGGACTATTAACCCTTTTTTTCCTTTTACTAAAGGACCCAATTGTATCAGCTACCTAACTTTGTGTACATACATGATTGGTTTAACAGTGCCCCACTGTGGCGTATTACTGGATCGACTGCTTCCGTTTTGTCTAAGGAAGAGGAGTCATGTTGTGTGATCTGTCTTCCTGCAAGCAGCAACCATGTGAACAAGAGTAAAAACTAGAAAAATAAGTTTTTCGTGAACCTCAATCACCCCAAAGAAATCACCTGGGCATTTTAAAGACTGGGTTGGGGTCAAAATGTGGACATCCGCTGTATGTCATCAGACATATTGTTGCTAGTGCTTGCCGATTTATTTTTAATTATGAGAACTATATGCATTGTCTATCTGTGAAACCTCAAAAGTGTTCAGATTTTATGAAGGCCTTTATTTGTTTAGTTTTCCTTGTCATTCGTCATTCCAGGACCAAAACAGATTAGTCAGTTACTGCACTGAATTTCTATTTTGTTGATTTACATGAAGTATTATCAGAAAGTATTATATTATGCACTTTTAAGTGTTATATTATTAAAAGAAGAGTGTTTTTTTTTTGTCCAAGGTGATAGTGAGTCTGTATCACATCATCATATATTCAATCAGTTATGTTTAACTGTATTCCTAGCTGTAATCATACTGTCTGTGCAAACCTTACAATAAGATCAGATGTGCAAAATAATTACACAAACATAGTTCTGTTAGATTGTAAGGTCACTCTGCCCCTGCTTATAGACAATAAGTCATATACTCTCTGTTTGGCCTGAAGTCAATTAGGCAATCAGTTTTTCTTGCACAATTTCCATTAAAATTAGTTGAGTATGTTTTATTATCACTTAATCTGCTTGGATTCCAGTTTGAGCATCCATTCCATCCCAGATCTGGACCATTGAATTGAATTATAGTAAGGATGCTAAGAGCCTTTTATGTAACTGTAGAAGCCATCGTTCTGATGTACAGCATAAATGGTGTACAGTAGAGATACAACTCCACAATGACATGCAATGAATGCTTTTCTGTAGTTTTGCATCTGTCTTGTACAGTTTAGGATGTAAATAATCTTAAAAAATGCACTGTTTTCCAAATATTTTATAATTGACAAGCCATGTTTGTGTATGTGTACAGATAGGCTTATGAATGTGAAAATCTATCCCAAAACCAACTTCATACATTTTCATGATTTTTGAACATTAGTGAATATAAGTATGAGCTACTGACAGTGAACTTTAATGCTCACGTTGAGATTTATCAACCTGATTGAAGTGTTCAGTATCAAACGATAGTCATAGTATCATATAAATTCAGTTTTATGGTTGATATTATCCTAATGTGTAAAGTCAGGCTCTTTGCACAATGGCCACCTTATATGTGTTTCCTGTAATATATCGTTCTATGAAATTATTTTCCTTCTTCAAAGGGGTGAGATTTTTAATCCATCCTGTATGCATTATTGAAGATTACTCCAAGCCTTCAGTTCCTTACACTAACCAAGATGGCATGCACACTTGTTTGAAAATGGGTAATTTTGAGAAATGATTTATTTTTATGTAGCTTGGATCTGAAGAGATGCAATTACCTTGGCTGAAAAAGGTGAAAATGCCCTGTCAAATATATTATATGTAGGGTGTATTTTTCCTTCATTGGTCTTCAAAGCAAGAAACCAAAGACTCAGACTTTGAGGTCTTGACTTTTTTATCTAATGTGTGAGATTCTTAACAAATTACAACTAACTATTTGATTTGAACAATAAATATTGTTGGAAAGTTAGAATTTGACAACAATCATCTATGTTTTCAAAACCTACATAGTTGTATGGTGTATATTATTACTATACAAAAAATGTCATTGTATCAGCCTGCAAAATCTCCCAGGCTGGATGTGTGTTGCAAAATTGCAATGAAACATATGCAAGTTAATGTTGCTAGTGCTCGTATTTAGCCCTCATTTATGCTTTAGGAAGTGCTGGGTCTGGTACAAGTGAGGCAGTAAAGGTTTTCAGTAAAATTGTAGTTTGTCTATTTCTGATTCATTTTCATTGTTCATTTTACACATCAGATTCAGCTTACTTATGTTTTGTTACATTATTCACTATATTGTATTCACTCGTGAAAATTGGTGATGATTTTATTATGGTCTTCATAGGTATACTGCAGCTGGTTCTGTGAAAATATTTTAAACTGGAACATGTACTTTCTGATGATTCTTTATTCCGAAAAGAAACATTACTCCCTGAAGCAGCAGAGTGGGTGGCTAAACATGGCATTCATAGAAACCAGTCAACATTAATGTCGACAGCATGAACATGGGCTAAGCATGCAAGCTAATTAGCTTGAACCCAATTATTGGGTTCTGGCTTGCAGGAGGCTGAGAAAACCTTGGCTAGTAAGCTGACAGTTGCTGAGCTGTGTAATGTTTTCACCCAAAATAAACAACTTGACTGAACTGCCTTTCATATTATGTACCTTATAATTCAAATTATATATGAAGTTGCATAAAAATGTTGAAATCAAATTTCTTACACTGGAAATGCAGGTGATACATTTTATTCTTATGGTCAGTTTGCAAATATAAAAAACTGGTAAAACAGACTTCTTTCTTCGCATTGCAACTGAACAAATGTCACGAGACATAAGTCAAGTGCTGACATTTTTATTTTAAAATCTTGACAGAACATCCAGATGGTCCGTTGTTTGGATTGTCTTTGTGCACCAGGGTACTGTGCTGGTTTGTGGTCAGCTTTGGTCAGGTCTGGTCTGTCACCAGGATCCCGAGCAAGACCCTGGCCATTAGAATCTAGATAGGACAAAATACTTGACCAAAACTAGTCCTCTGCTACCACAGTCTCCCCCTCCCCCTCCCTATCTGTTTAGAGTAAGTTACTGGTCCAGGTTTGCTGTGAGAAACCTGGCCAAACAGTGCATTCATTAAGAAGCACAAGCAGCTCCTAAAAGGAAGTTGACAATCTAAACATTTTGTTAGTCACTTTATGGTTTGGTCCTTTTAATTTGAGGGTTGCTCTTTTGTAGTTGATCACACTGTAAAGGAAGAATTTTTGTGGATGTTAATTACTAGCTAACTAATTCTAGCTAAAGCAATAATAATTTTGATGCCACCAAATTCATTGTATATGAGTGCATTACAGTGACAGACTGTATTACAAGTTGTACTATTATTCAGTTTAGTCTTCATAATGGACCAAAAGAAAAACAAATTTGAAACATGGTGCTATCCTTATACTGACATATTTGTGGTGGTTTTGCTTGTACTGTAAAGAAGGGATGTTTTGTTTTTCTGTTCACTGCTCCATAGAAAACATTATTGTAAAAGTGCCACTTTTCCATAATGTTTGCTTTACATTTAACACATTTTCAATAATCAGTATCTTTATCTGCTTCAAGAAATCAGCTTTTCTATAAGCTAAGCAGAGCGATTGTCAGAGCCAATTATATATTTTTATCTGGGTTTTAATGTAAACCCAGTTTTAGACACAAAGAGTACAGTTTTGTGGTTTGGTTGATACACTTCTCCTGCACATAATCTTTCTGTTGTTGAACATTTGCCTGTAGCTATATTTACTAATGAAAGAGCAAGAGATTGGTGCATTTCCTCCCACATCTACCACTGGTTTAGATGATGATAGATTCTGTTTCCAGCACACAGTGACTCACATCTCCAGCTCTCCCACCAACTCTTTTCTCTCACTGTCACCGTATCTCTCCTTACTGCTGACATCTGTTCCCTTAGCTCCACACTGTCCTCTAACCATCTAGTGTTTTGTTACTTTTTGGCTCTTTCTTCCCAGCTCATATTCTCTGCCACCAGCTTTGTAAAAGACCTTTCAGCCATTTTAGGAAACGTTTTATGTCTCCTGTGTGATTGAATCACTCATTTATATTATATTATATATTATATTATTATAATATATATATATATATATACATATATATATTATATGTATTGTATTATATGAAGAATATGATGAAGAAATCATTTCTCAGTTTCTCCCTATAGTGTATCAGATTTCCTTGAAATTTGTATTGAAAACTCAAAGACATGCAGTAAAAAAAATCAAGTCTTATATAACTAATACATATTTAAGAATATATATTTCCCTTGACTATTTTTGTTTGTTTGTTTTTGTACCAATACCAAGGTGATTATTTTGTTTTTTTTGCACTGGACCTTTTTTTTTTTGTTGCATCATATACTGTACTCCTCCTGCTTCTAACTGAATCCTCACTGACTTGTGTTTCTATGTAAAGAGGCAAAAGACAGTGAGACAACAATAAATATGTTGCATTGAATACTGTGTTCATTTTCTTCTCATTTCTAAGGCTTTTTCATCTACCCTTCATTTTAGCACTCACTCATCAGAAGCTTTAACTTCTGAAAAACTGACAGTTTTTGCCTTTGTTGATACAACACTGTCAGCGGAAAAAAATTCTGTTTTTGATTTCTAAGTCTTTATGTTTTTGTCTTTTAAAGTCAAAATCTACATTCAAGGCAAGTGCATGATTCCTCTGAATATACAACTAAGGGGGGCGGTGCCCATACCTGACACTGACTTTACATATTGTACGGTATGTATAGGACCATACTGTAGGTCTTGGCCGTTGGTTTTATTAATAATCCTCTGAGATTTTCTGTTAGTAAATGTATTTTTTCCTCTCTAGTACAGTTTGAAACTCCAGCAAAGTGAATGCTTTCCAACAGAGAGCCTTTTAATGAGAAGTCAGACTTTCCTAGTCTTTCCTAGTGACCAGCAAGCCATGTGGGGGCCAACACCTTCAAACTGGTTGCATAATGGTGAGAAATATGAGCTTCCAGCAGGGGTGTCGCCAGAGATATTTTTAAACCAAAAAGACCTTAAAAACATTTCTCAAGGGGTTGAAGTGTTAAATGTGACTTTGGCTTCATTTGTTGCATCTCAGACAGAGAGCTGATGTCCTGTGCATGTCCTCAGAGAGCAGCCCTGCAGAGCTACAGCTGACTTTCCACAGGCTGACAACAGCTAATATTACATCACAATCTTTGAGGCTCAAACTCATTTTTTTGTAGAGGACAATGAAAGCTCTGCTGGTGACTGCCAGTGAAGCAACTTCCACACTGCACTCATTCCACTGATAGTTGCACCTTGGTTGATGTTAAAGGTTTGTTTTAATGCAGTGAGTGTTGTAGGATACATTTAATTTAATTTAATTCTCTTATATTATTATATGAGTTTGCATTTGGTGGGTGTACATATATTTAACAGCAAAATGATACCTGTAATAAATATTTAATTTGAGGTCAGAGTGCAGCTTAATGAATCTCACTGTGGACAGAGACTTGGCTGTTTGAGGTCTGCATTACTGCATGATGAGCTGCAGCAGGCTCTGAGCTCTGCTCCTCTCCCTGACCAATCACTTAAATCTTCAGAACCACCTGACTCAGATTGGTTGTCATCCCTTACCATCACAGTAGAGAAGCTGAGCAGTTCTGCTGGAGCCCACACCACAAGAGGTGAGGAGGCTGGAGTTCCTGGACTTTCCCAGTAACACATCTTTCTGTGGGAGTCACCATTGTTCAACTTCACGATATTCACCTCATGCATCTGTTCTTTCCCTGTGTCTCTGCTTGCCTCTCTCTCTGGGGTAAAGCTGGATTAGGTAGCCTCCACTTCAGCCATATTTTCATGTTTTGTGCTGAACTCCTTAATGGCAAAGTTGTATTTCTGGTTTGTTCAGGCTGCTAACATAAGCTACCGCAGCACAGAGCCAGGTGAAGGAAGCCGTCTGAGTGGACCTTAGCTCTGCAAAGAGTTTGTCACTGTTGACCAACACATTGCTCTAAAACTGCCTCTTTATTACCCCCCCAGCTGAACCCCTGCTGCCCTCTTCCCACACCCCCCACCAGCCTCAGGTTCCTAACCCAATTCCACCCCACTCCTCCCAACATGCTTCTGCCTGTATGTGTATGTGTTAATGTGTGTGTCAGCTGGCCCAGAGCGGGGAGCGACCAGGCCCTGACTGGCAGCCGCACAGTCATAGATCAGTTCAGAGCATCTGGATCATTCTCACTTTGTTGGATCAATACACTTGTTGTGGTTGTTGTTTTAGCCTGCTGGGAAAAGGCCAGACAGGTAAGGAGTGGAACATTTTGGGTGCAGTCTTCTACAGTCAAAGAGAAGTTGTGCGTTGGAAATGCAGCTGGCCCTGATTTGCATTTGTATGGTGAGATCAACACTAGAATTTTACCATTAAATACAGTGACAGTGTGAAGAAAATTGTCACATGCTTCTGGACTGCAAAGTTGAGTGAAGATGACCATTCAGCAGTGAAGACTTTTGTGTTATGGCTCTGACTGTGGTTTTGACTGGCACAGAGATAGGACACAAAAATCAAGGTGATCAGAGGATCTACTATTCAGCTGGTCAGGGATCATACTTTTCCTGATGCTGTATTGAACTAAGATTTTGGGCAGTGTTACAATGAATGTGGTGAATGAGTTTGCAGTCAGAAAGAAGTGGACAGCTGGGATGATCTGTCCAGGGCTAAATTTATGCTGTGTCATGTGTTCATGTGCCTATCTATCTGTCCTTACCTTTATCAACTGCATCACTTTAATCTCTATTCTGCTGTATACTGTATAGTCATCCATCTATACATTTATCTGTTGACTTATCCACTACTTACTGTTCTGTCTGCAGCTCTGTATGTTGTCAGTGTGATTATATAACTCTATATATGTAGGTTCAGTGTGTGTGTGTGTGCGTGTGCGTGTGTGTGTGCGCGTGTGCGTGTGTGTGTGCGTGTGTGTGTGTCTGTCTGTCATTCAGGATACAAACTGTCCACATCGGAGCTCCAAGCCACATGGATGAGAAATCTGTTACATCCGTTTGGGAGTTTAAAGTGTAGAAGTTAAAAAGGTGTGTCAATCGTGAAGGCTGAGGAAACATGAGACACACCAGCCAAAGCTGAGTGGGTGGCAGAGTGTGTGTGCAAGCTTGGCATGCCTGTATGACGCTGTGCTCAGCCGCTGAGCTGTGGTTGGCGAACAGAGAGATCAGGTGAGCCAGTTCAAGCTAAATCTGTCCCCAAGGAAGACAAGTTGAGGAGTTATGATGAGTGGAGAGAGTTGGTTGTGGAGGTGGCGGGTTAAGAGATTTTTCAGAATAATGCACTTCAAAATGAGCTTGAACCAGGTACAAGAATTACCCTTTATTCCAGCAACAGTCCCTTTCCATCCCAGTGGACATTTGGATTTACCTTTAGAGCCACAAATGAAAGCTGCACTGGGCAAGATTCTTATGTAATAACATACTGAACATGGTACACATTATACATTATTACCACTGAGCTCACAATACTGCTGTTCCTGAGTGCAGCCTCACAGTGTAGCTACACTGCTGTAGAGTCTTGGCCCTTTTGTCTACAGAAGTATTGTTTATACTTGATGTCATGTATTAATGGGTAGAGAAATGTTTAAAAATCAGCAAATACTATTTGTTTATTTTAAAGTTGTAGATGAAAAACTCTTTGGTTTATGGCTGCACAATTTTTAAATAATTTACAAAAGATACCTGCAGAATTTATGGAAATAATTAGATGGAAAATCAAGACTATTAAATTTATATTGTTCCTGGTTCGTGCATCACGGAAAACAGTATGGAGGACATATATGGACAATAAAGGTCCCATACATACATTCCCACATAAATGAACAAATAATTTATATTTGGGGTTATTCTTTTTGATGAAATTCCTGCACCCCCTGTAGTTAGTACAAAATTATGTGAACTGAAATTATCAGAACATTAATTAAGTAAATTAGTTAAATATTGCTATGATTTGCATTATGCTGCTGTTGGTAGTCAGGATTTAACCCATTTGGTTTAATAGTTATAGGGAGTTTTATGTGAACTTTATTATATAAAGGATTTAATAATCAACCATGAAACATTACTTGTATTATGACATCTAATTAAAGCAGTTTGTATTGAGTAAAATGTAAAATGTGCACACAGCAGTGAAGTGTACTTCTGGCCATAGATTCTGCAGCCGAAATGTGCTGGGGCTGAGCTAAATCTGCCCATGGCAAAGAGCCGCTGAGGCTTCAAGGTGTTGTACATTGAAACTATACAGCAGGTAGTTTGTTTAAATTTAACAAGGTGGATTGTGGGTAGTTGTTGATTTTGCTCTACTTCCTCCAGAAAAGCTGAAGTTAACCAGGAGTAACATCTGCTGGAATTCAATACAGTGCATTTTTCTTTAGTGAATGATAATGATGCTAATTGATATATGTATACATAGGGAAACATCCATCCATCATCTATACCCACTTATTCCTAACCAGGGTCACAGGGAACTGCTGGAGCCTGTACCAGCTGTCTTTGGGTGAAAGGCAGGGGTCCACCCTGGACAGGTCACCAGTCCATCACAGGGCCACATAGAGACAAACAACCTCACACACTCACACTCACTCCTATGGTCAATGTAGAGTCACCAATCAACCTGACATACATGTTTTTGGACTGTGGGAGGAAACCAGAGTACCTGGAGAAAACCCACACAAGCACAGGGAGAACATTCAAACGCCACACAGAAAGGCCCCTGATGGGTTTCAAACCAGGGAACTTCTTGCTGTGAGGCAACAGTAATAACCACTAATCTACTTTGCTGCCCTCCATAGGCAAACAGCAAGATGATATTTCTACAGCAACAACTGAGAATGAATCTGTTTCTTTCATATTCTGCCCCATTATGTTTCTGTTATTTCAGGTTTTGGACACTTCATCAGGTATTATAGTTGACTGAAAGTCCTCTAGCCCAGTTCACATCTACCTGTCCTTTGGAGGCACAGTGGACGTAATATCCACCTGTGGGGAGTTAGAGAGAGTGCAGCCATCCTCACTCTGCTGTGTAGCAGGTGGGATGAACCTTGAACCAGGAGGATACGTAGTGTTAGAAATATCTGCCTTTATTCTTCAGTGACACTTTTAGAATAACAATAGAAGCACAGTAACAGGTGAATATGAAAAGTAAATGGGGATATATTGAAAGCTATTTATTGTGTAAGTCTTGTGGTACACTATGTTTCTTAAATTAAGGATGGTGGTTCAGGAAAAGCTCCACACATAACTCAGTATGTTTAGCAGTGGCACAAAAATAATCACATTGGTAATTACAGGGATTCTGACTTTATAAGCTGGAAAAGAAAGGACATTGTAACTTCCACCAAAACAGTTTCTAGAGCTGCTTTGAAGGGGCATGCTACAGATTTTATAGACTAAGTTGAGTGTACTCATCATGAGGAGGGACTACTCAGCTGTATATTGTCTTCTGTCATGTGAAATACTCTGCATCAGTTTCATCATCAGCTACATCATTAAAACTTGGCTGCCACTTCCTGGACGACTTCTTGCCAGGTAAGAGATCAGTCACACTGTGAATGCAGCTTTTTGCTGCTGCCATAGATCCTTGAGCTATGTAACCCAAAGACAATTGATAGCAGGGGCTCAGCAGCAGCTGTTGTTGAATCTACAACATGCTTCAGCCAAAGTACACACAAACACACCTGCTGTGTCTGATTATCTGAGGCGAGAACTGGATGTACACATGGATGCTGATTTTCTTAAGCTGTGATCCTCTTGTTTTAGCTGTTGATGTGACTGCTCTGATCCCTATATAGCACTACATATAAAGAGACAGGGGATAACTCAAGAAAGGAATTTAAATGTGGAGCAGACATAAATCTGGCGTGAAGGTGAATTTTACCCTCACTTGTTTGTCACTGTGTGTCTTGCTACAGGAGACACAGATTTATCTCTGGTCAGTGATTCTCTGCTGTGCTCAGGACGCAACAGAGATTAATTTAGCCTGGAAACCTGAGCTCCGACCTCCTCTGGCAGCTCCTTCTCTGAGCCCAGAGGGCAGCAGGCTGGGAGCCATAGGTTTGGGTGTGAGACGAAGAAAGACTCCATATGTCTTCCATTAGCTCTGATACTGCATACTATTGCTAAACAAACTGGAACCATGAGGGAAGTGGAAGTGGTGCATTTGCTGATGTTGCAGTGGACAAGTGCAAAAACACATTCACCACTCACCAGGCAATTCGGTCATAGACAGGATCCGTCCATATTTAATGCATGTTTAAATGGTTCGTACCTGAAGATGGAGTGCATGTGTGTGTGTGATGTCATTCTGTAGTCCAGTGGAAGGAGTGAGTAGGGAAGTTTATGAGGTTGAATTTACAACATTGGACTTGACACATATATGACTGAACATATGTTAAAACTGATGCATGCATGTTTTTTTTAGCATTATTGAATTGGATGACTTCTTAAAACCGGGCAGCATGGTGGCTGAGTGGTTAGCACTGTTGCCTCACAGCAAGAAGGTCGTGGGTTCGCATCCCGGCCTTTCTGTGTGGGGTTTGCATGTTCTCCCTGTGCTTGCGTGGGTTTACTCCGGGTACTCCGGTTTCCTCCCACAGTCCAAAAAACATGCATGTTAGGTTGATTGGTGACGCTAAAATTGCCCGTAGGAGTGAGTGTGAGTGTGTGAGGTTGTCTGTCTTTGTGTGTCTATATGTGGCCCTGCGACAGACTGGTGACCTGTCCAGGGTGTACCCCTGCCTTCCACCCGAGAGAGAGCTGGGATAGGCTCCAGCAGATCCCCGTGACCCTGAACCAGGAAAAAGTGGGTATAGAAGATGGATGGATGGATGGACTTCTTAAAACATGACTTGGTTTCTGTATTTCTTTTTTGTTGTGCTTTTCACTCTACAGTAGTTAACACCTTGTTTAGCCCTCAGATAGCCTGGACCAGGACCCCAGTATTAACTTTTAGTGTTTTTTCTTTTACACTGTTTCACTTTATATATTTCTATATTTTATTTTTTACTATGTTGTACTGCAGTGTGCTTTTGTCATATTTTCCTTTTTCATTGTTTTGTGAATATTTGAACACGCACACACATAGTTTGGTGTTTATGACAGTATGAGATCAAATGATTCAGCTCAGTGGAGGAGCAGACTGATGGCAGCAGGATATCTGGGTTTACCACAGCTGATGGATAAAGTACATAAAACAAAAGTCTGCTATAATTTTTTTGTTTTAGATTTTAGCCGTTAGTATGCAGTCCAAATTCCAACTGGAAAATATGGATGAGAACTGCAAAAATGCTGCTGAATCAGCAATGTTTTATGTAGGAGCATCCAGCTGCACTAAACCATAAGGTGCTGAGATTTTGAATAATTGTGTTCCACTACAACAGCCTCTGATACATGCGCAGGATGGGAGAATGGAGATTACTTATCCAAAGTGCCTTGACGAAAATATACAACTGAGAAGAAAACTGGTTATTGTTTTAGTAAAAAATACTTGTATCATAAAATCAGTGTACATGCAGCCAATAGTATTGTCATCTACTTTATAGGACAAATATGGGTGCTCAGAAAACAGCCCTGCAGAAAATGTTTGTGAAGCTTTTACCACTGTTATGGTACATTTTGAGGTGTTGTTCTGCTGGACTGTATTATGTCAGAGCTGGAGGCACACTGAGGAATTTCTTTCTGAGAGCTTTCGTTAACTTTGACAGTGGAGGATTTTCAGGGTCTTCCTAGGTTGCAGGAGGTGGCTTGCTCAAATAAAGAATCAATGTAAGTGCATGCAGTTAACCTCAGCATTCTTCATTATCATGACTATACAGATCAGCTGAGTTTGCAAGCACATAACACACTATTTAGATTCTCAACAAAAAAAAATCATTTGATCCTGAGTAGTCTAAAAAATCTCTATGGCTCATTATTATCAGCCTTGTTGTATGTGCATTTTTATTGTAACTTCAGTCATATCCCATATTATAGATCTTATAAATGGGTTGATTGGTTTAAACTGCGGAAATGACCTGTTTGGTCAGGAACCGCTGGTGATGTCCCTCCTATGTGAAATGCTTGAAATGTTTAACCTTTTTTTTGTCCCATCCATCTGTCTCATCCCAGTATATACAAGCACTGCTCTTTCCAACATCACTAGCAACTCTGGAGTTAAAAACTGTATTCATCCAATAAATTATGTCGCTTACCATCTCAAAACCCCACTTGCAAATGGGCATTAGCGGTTATGAGTTCCTGTAATACTATGGACAAAGAAAAGGTAGGAGAGAGCTTAAGATGTCTGACACTCTGCTTCTGTCTTTGTAGAGCATAAAACAACCTCTGTCAGTGGCTCCTGAAAGACCTGAAACATGGCACAGTAAGTCTACCTGGACGCACAAATAGAAAAACCAACATCTTAACCAGATGTCATGATTTCACTGCTAACATATTGCCAACTCTTGGACTGTGCAGCTTCCAGAAGGTGCAGAAGAAGACCAGCACTATGTCTCTTACCATCTCCTCCTCCTCTCGAGAGGTCTCCTCCTGCTCCTCCAGCTCCAGCTCTGCTTCCTGCTCCACTCTCCTCACTCAAAGACACTCCAGCCTGGTGCAGCCACTGTGTGTCAGCCCTCAGAGGGTAACTACAGCAAACTGTAGTAAATCATCTCATATGATAGACATTATACTGTACTATGTAATGGGCTATGGGTAAATGTCACGTTTCCCCTGTAATTAGTTATGGAGTTCCACAAGGTTCTGTGCTAGGACCGATTCTGTTCACCCTGTACATGCTTCCTTTAGGATATATCATTAGGAAGCACTCTATTAATTACCACTGCTATGCGGATGACACTCAGTTATATCTATCTATTAAACCTGTTAGCACAAACCAGTTAACCAGACTTCAAGCCTGTCTAGCTGACATAAAGGCTTGGATGACCAGTAACTTTTTACTTTTAAACTCGGAGAAAACAGAAGTCATTATATTTGGGCCTAAAAATCTCAGAAATAACTTTTCTAAAATTATAGCTACTCTAGATGGCATAGCCCTGGCCTCCAGCACTACTGTAAAAAACTTTGGAGTTATTTTTGACCAGGACATGTCCTTTAACTCACACATAAACAAATTTCTAGAACTGCATTCTTTCACCTGCGCAACATTTCCAAAATTAGGAACATCCTGTCTCAAAATGATGCAGAAAAACTAGTCCATGCATTTGTTTCCTCAAGGCTAGATTACTGTAACTCATTACTATCTGGATGTCCTAATATCTTAATAAAAAGCCTCCAATTAATCCAGAATGCCGCAGCCAGAGTCCTGACAGGAACTAGCAAGAGAGATCATATTTCTCCTATATTGGCTTCTCTTCATTGGCTCCCTGTAAAATACAGAATAGAATTTAAAATCCTTCTTCTCACATACAAATCCCTTCATAATCAAGCTCCTTCATACCTTAAAGACCTCATAGTACCGTATTATCCCAATAGACCACTTCGCTCTCAGAGTGCAGGCCTACTTGTGGTTCCCAGAGTTCTCAAAAGCAGAATGGGAGGCAGAGCCTTTAGCTAACAAGCTCCTCTCCTGTGGAACCAGCTCTCAGCCTGGGTTCAGGAGGCAGACACTCTCTGTACTTTTAAGGCTAGACTTAAAACCTTCCTCTTTGACAAAGCATATAGTTAGGGCTGGCTTCAGGCAACCCTGAACCATCCCTTAGTTAGTTATGCTGCTATAGGCCTAGACTGCCCGAGGACCATCGGTGCACTGAGCTCCCCTACCCTAACCCCCCCCCCTTCTCTCCCACCTCATGTATATTCCACCATTGAATGTTACTAACCTTGTGCTCTCTCTCTCCCCTAGTTTGTGCTCTCTCCCTCCCTCTCTCTCTCTCTCTCTCTGTACCTTCTGCAGGTGTCCCTGGTCCTGGAGCTGTTTATCGCTGATGTGCAGTTACTGGCCCCACCAACTTGCAGTGTCTATTTGTTGTTTATTGTTGCTGTTCTTTTCTCTCTGCTCTATCCACTCACCCCAACCGGTCGAGGCAGATGGCCGCCCAAACTGAGCCCGGTTCTGCTGGAGGTTTTTTTCTTCCGTTAAAGGGAGTTTTTTCCTCTCCACTGTCGCCAAGTGCTTGCTCATAAGGGAATTGTTGGGTTTTTAGTTTTAGTTTTTGTAAAGTGCCTTGAGATGATTTGTATTGTGATTTGGCGCTATACAAATAAAATTGAATTGAATTGAATTGAATTGTTGATGATACATGAAAACCAAAAAGGTGCAATAATTAGAACAAATCAAATTAAATGTATTTTTTCTGTGTCCAGATTCAAAGCCCCACCTACAACCAACAATATTCGGGGAAGGGAGTGGCTCCCACATTTGTTAAGGTAAAATGTTTTTACATATATGTATTTGTACAGAGCTGAATTATATAGGAAAACAGAACCGCAGATTTATTTATTTATGAATTTATTCTACTGTCAGTCTCATCCCTCTTCCCCTCATTGCTTTGCCTCTGTGTCCTTGTCTGGTCGCCGATTCAATTATCATCATCGTTGCCATTGTTGCCATCATCACCCGGCCCTAGTGCCTCCATGATGTGTCCACAGTGAAGGGGCAGTTAGTGGTGCTGGAGTGCAGACTGAGGGGAACTCCACCCCTTCAGGTCATGTGGTACAGAGAGGACAACAAAATACGGGACTCAGACGATTTTAGGATACTACGCAAGAGTACGTGTGTGTATGTGTGTTTTTGACATGACTTGGACACTGGTCATAAATTTGACTTCAGAAACATCCATATGAAACACTCATATGAGGCTCACAGCTGGAAAATATAAGACGCCCACTTGAGCTTCAAGTAAAGTTACGTTCTCATCAGGAGGGGCTGGGGCTGACTTTGCTACACACAAAGACCAAGTGACAATCGATAAATGATTATATAGATTAATGAATATGTATAAACACATTAAGCATTATATCAGAGGTGGTGCCCTATTGATCAGAGCTTATTTATATGAAGGTAAAACTCATTCATCTAATACAAATATAGACTAGAAATATAGACTTGAGCTGTGTGATTAATGTACACCAGCTTGGAGTTAAAGGATATCTCCTAAATTAGAAAACCAGCAGTTAAAGTGGTGTGGATGTAAAGCAGTATTTTCTCTCTTTGTTTCTCCAGAGGCCAGTTCGGCATCAGCACCAGGTGAGTACAGAATAATGGTTTTAAATTAATAACTTCAAAGACGTGATTCCCACTGTGCATCACACCCCATAATTAGTCCCAGGATAAGTCATTAAGAAGAGTCCCAACATGCTTTGCAGATGAGAAAGATAAATTGACCATTTTGGTGAGATGCAGTTACCCCTTTATGTTTTTAAAACTTCTAATGAGACAAGTCCTAGATTGAAACTTTTTATACCGCACAGGATAAAAATGACTCACAGCTCAAGAAGCTTGGCAGAAAAGGACTTGTGCACTTTGGGATGGGTTAAATGCAGAGTATGGCCACCATACTTGGCCACAAAAAGTCACTTTCACTTCACTTTCATCAGGTGTCAGGTTCATTGTTCAGCCCATTGCGCGGGACACTAAACCCATAAAGAACCCACTAGAGTTCATTAAGAACTATTTTCAGAAGCCAGAAGAACCAGGAGTCCAGCAGATGGTCTGACCCCAACAGAGCCCTGATCTGGGCAGTGTGGAGTCAGTCTGGGATCACAGGAAGAGACAGAAACAGAGGGACAGTCTGAATCTACAGAAGAAATGCAGCAGCTTCTCCAAGGTGCTGCAAAGTACCAGGAAAAACTGAGTGCAGGTCAAGCAAGAGAGAACTGCTGCTGGTTTAAGGGGAAAGAGGATAGCTGCAGATACTGATTAGATTTAGGTTTGGTTCCCTTTACTGCACTTTGGATTAACTGATAAATGAGAAAATATTTATGTCATTTGTGTTAAAAGCACCCCCTGTTTTTAGTGCCTCCAATCTTTGCACAGTACTCTACATGCCTTGACCTGAATCCAACAGACCACATATAGACTATAAAGCCTTTATCATAGTTTCGTTAGGTTTTTGCTTTTCAAATAAATTGGCTTCATTCTTCTTGGGCTTTGGCTATAAACAAATAAACCTGTTCTACATTGATCAGTTTGTTGACAGACTCAGTTTTGTAGTGTGTTGTTGTACATGTAGACACAAACATGATTGTCTGGGTCAATGCGAAGAACAGTCAAAGTTTGTGTAACAGCTCAGCAAAATGAAGTTTTTCCAGAAACCGTGGACCAAATAAACACTAATGCAAGTGAACTTCCTCACTCATTTTTCATTTTAGTTTGCTCTTGTGGTCTGTTGTGTAACCGTTATAAGACTACAAGCAAACATCCATTGAAACAGTACATCAGTTTGTGGGGATTAGTGCTGAGCTGCATTAATGTTGTGCTAACCCTTGCAGAGGAGCTGTGTACACTGGTGATCACTGAGGCCTTTCCCGAGGACTCAGGCCTGTTTAAATGTGTGGCCCTCAACTCGTTTGGCACCGTCTCATGCTCGGCCAGACTTGAAGTTCACAATGGTGAGATGTCTGATAAAAGTTCATCTGCTGAACTGCACTATGCAAATGAAAATGATGGGTCAGGCTTTCATCTCTCCATGCAGACCTGGAGGAGCAGCTGGAGAACCAGGCACTTTCTCTCAGACAGGAAAAGACAGTTGATGCACATCAGGAGACCTTTTACTCCAGAATGAACAGCAGTAACTTTTGCCCTGTTAACATCCCTCCTCCTGAGTGGCCTGACAGCTCTCCAGAAGACAACATCCCTGCTGCAGAGTGAGTGCATGGTGCCAGCACAACCCTGTGAGCTGCAGTGTAGCTGTTCCCTGCCCAAGGAAACAGCACATAACACAGTTCATCGTTTCAGTTCAGTGTATTTATTTATCATCCATTACTGGGTAGAGCAGGAGCAGGCAGGAGGCTGCACCTGTGTATCTCCAGGTGAGGGCACTGTTGTATAATGGTCTAATTATGGAACCAGATCATGTCCCCGTCCTCTGCCCATAATGTCTCCGATCACTGAGAAACACGAGGAGACCCATACCAGTGGCTCACACGTGCACCGAGCAAGCGAAATAAGGCGTTGTCATGGAGACGACGCTGTAAGTGTGCGTTAGCGTTAACCAATCAGGTGACGCCGCGCGCTCACGAGGCAGGAGCGCGCGGCGTCACCTGCCGCCGTCCGGCCCCGGTGCTCCCATCAGTGTGGGCTCTGGTCCCTTCAGCCTGAGGACGAGAGGCTCGGAGCAGAACCGGAGAACAAGGTAGGAAACGGGTTAGGGGTGAAGTTGAAAGTATCGGTACAGTGACGTTGTCGTTTAAAGTTTTCCTCCGTGTTTGACGGTATCACGGAAACTTAATATGCCATCTCCGCCTTAAAAGGTCCGACTGTGTGGAGCACTGGAGAAGTGGGTTTCAGTCTATTTTGGGGGTTTGTGTCATCTGGTCGGTGGCCTCCACACAGCAAAGGAGAAAGAGTCGTCAGATTATTAAAATGAATGCTAAGAAAGTTACCGACGCTACCGACGTTAATTAAAAAGCTGAAGTCGGTTAAAACTTCTCATTGTCGCCAAAGCAGGTTTTACTTGGTGTTTGACATGATGTGGCTCCAAAGAGTTGGCAGGTTGTGCTCTCTCACACACACACACAGAGCAGGTTCTTGTTGGCCTTGTGCAGCACATGAGCTCATCTGGGACCTGAAGTCTGTCTGGGTCCTTCACACCTGGTGCCTTCACTGTGTCCACTGGCCAGACAAACATGTCGACTGCATCTTATGGATATTATTTTTACTGTTCAGGTACTGCATATTATGTTCTAAAATACACCTAAATTATACACTCATGTTACAGCAGGTGTGAAGAGTTTCCACAGTGGAGATGCTATTTAAAGAGTTTGAAGTCATCTAAAACATTTTAAAACATTTCTGACACAGTTCAGGGTGACTTGGTGGTTCAGTGTCTCGTGGTGTGAAATGTGTGTCCACTCTGTCTCAGTGTCTGGAGCTATGATCTCATGTGTAATGTAAGTGCAGACATGGCGTCCGTGTCCTTCATGGACACCCACCCCTCCTCTGTGCTGCACAACAGTTGTTCACAAACCTTTAAGGTCATGTTGAGATTTACTAGCCAGCTTCAAGTTTGTCTATTTTCCTGGTTGGATTATTTGGTGAGGAGAGAGAACTAGATTACCTCTAACATGTTGTGCTTCTGTGGTTTTGGACTTTACCCTGGAATTACAAATAAGCATTTTAGATAAATGATGGGTCAAGGCATGTATTATGGTCAGATAAAGAGGACTTTCACCAGTGAAAACATTTTGTGTGAGAAGTTTGACTGTTGCTACTTATGAGTGGTTTTGTTAAGAAATGGTTTTGTTTACGGTCACTTTCCTTGTCAACTTATTTCATAACAAACTCCTTTTTTTACCCAGAGGTTACAGTATTTCATTGTCTTCCCCTGTAGTCCTGTTGAATTCCAGAAAGATAAAACAATGAAAAACAAAGAGCAGCATTAAGTGACGGATCAGGTCACTGCAGTAATTTAGGCTGTTTAAGGTGCATTTGATTTAGCTTTGTTGGGTTGCTTGTGTAACACACTTCTGAGATGCTTAATTTCTCCCCATTTCTTTAGAATAAGTTCAAGTTTGCATTGTCATTATTATTTCCTACAACATTCATGTAAAACTTGGAGTTTAGCATTCAGCTACCTGTGTGTGTGTGTGTGTGTGTGTGTGTGTGTGTGTGTGTGTGTGTGTACGTACTTATGTCTTTCTATAGTTGCACCAATTTTAAATTGTTATGGTTAGAATCAGGTTAAGTGTGTGTGAGGCTTGAGATTAGATGTTTAGTTGTGATGATGGATGGTTAGGATTAGGGGTTGTGGAATGCATTATCATCCTCACACCTATGGTCAGATCACTGTGTGTGTCTGTGTATGTGTGTGTGATGAAAGGCTTGGGGCACCAGTGAAGTGTGCACCTGCCAGCTGATGTCTGAATTCCAGACCAATATAGCTTTGCCCACCTAATCACACAAATACATGTGTACATGCAGACACATGCCATCACAGTACTAAATCACACACACACACAGGTGTTACATATGAGTTAAAAGATAAAAAACATTTACTGATGAACACACTCAACAACACACTTGCTAATTCAGTCATGTGATTAAACACACACTGTAACGTCCACTCACACATATACATGTACGTGTTTTAGAGGCAGACGATGAAGGTTAGGTTTTTATTTAATTATCAGTGTTAATGCTTAAAGGAATTCACAGGTACAGGGGTAGATATGCTAAATTTAGTGACATTGACAGGAGCTTCAGGTTCACTGTGTTGGTTTCAGTCGGTGTTAGATTCACTCAGACTGACTTATTGGTAACATGTGTAACAATCATTGCTGCATGACTCTCAGGTGTGACACTTCTAGGACCCTGGTATGCTGCATGTTGGTATGCTATAGAACAGACACCTCACTAACATTAGTAATGGTGTTCATGCTGGCAGATCAATCATTTCAATACCAAAACTATTTTTAGGTAATACATAGTTTGTCCACCAAAAATAATTGATGTTTAATATTCAACTATATATATAATGTCTCATACAGATCTCAACATTTTAACAACCATCTTTTAAATCAGTATTTGTATCTGCTTCAAAAAGAGTATATATGTTGGATTATGGACCACAGCTTCTAAGGTCTGGATTGTTGGTCAGTGGAAAAGTTGGGACCCAGAAGGTGCAGATACAGTGGGTACGGAAAGTATTCAGACCCCTTTAAATTTTTCACTCTTTGTGTCATTGCAGCCATTTGCCAAAATCAAAAAAGTTCATTTTATTTCTCATTATTGTACACTCAGCACCCCATCTAGACAGAAAAAAACAGAAATGTAGAAATTTTTGCAAATTTATTAAAAAAGAAAAACTGAAATATCACATGGTCATAAGTATTCAGACCCTTTGCAGTGACACTCATATTTAACTCACATGCTGTCCATTTCTTCTGATCCTACTTGAGATGGTTCTGCTCCTTCATTGGAGTCCAGCTGTGTTTAATTAAACTGATTGGACTTGATTAGGAAAGGCACACACCTGTCTATATAAGACCTTACAGCTCACAGTGCATGTCAGAGCAAATGAGAATCATGAGGTCGAAGGAACTGCCCAAGGAGCTCAGAGACAGAATTGTGGCAAGGCACAGATCTGGCCAAGGTTACAAAGGAATTTCTGCAGCACTCAAGGTTCCTAAGAGCACAGTGGCCTCCATAATCCTCAAATGGAAAAAGTTTGGGACGACCAGAACTCTTCCTAGACCTGGCCGTCCAGCCAAACTGAGCAATCGTGGGAGAAGAGCCTTGGTGAGAGAGGTAAAGAAGAACCCAAAGATCACTGTGGCTGAGCTCCAGAGATGCAGTAGGGAGATGGAAGAAAGTTCCACAAAGTCAACTATCACTGCAGCCCTCCACCAGTCGGGGCTTTATGGCAGAGTTGCCCGACGGAAGCCTCTCCTCAGTGCAAGACACATGAAAGCCCGCATAGAGTTTCCAAAAAACACATGAAGGACTCCCAGACTATGAGAAATAAGATTCTCTGGTCTGATCAGACCAAGATTGAACTTTTTGGCGTTAATTTCTAAGCGGTATGTGTGGAGAAAACCAGGCGCTGCTCATCACCTGCCCAATACAATCCCTACAGTGAAACATGGTGGTGGGAGCATCATGTTGTGGGGGTGTTTTTCAGCTGCAGGGACAGGACAACTGGTTGCAATTGAAGGAAAGATGAATGCGGCCAAGTACAGAGATATCCTGGAAGAAAACCTCTGCTCAAGACCTCAGACTGGGCCGAAGGCTCATCTTTCAACAGGACAATGACCCTAAGCTCACAGTTAAAATAACAAAGGAGTGGCTTCGGAACAACTCTGTGACCGTTCTGGACTGGCCCAGCCAGAGCCCTGACCTAAACCCAATTGAGCATCTCTGGAGAGACCTGAAAATGGCTGTCCACCAACGTTCACCATCCAACCTGACAGAACTGGAGAGGATCTACAAGGAAGAATGGCAGAGCATCCCCAAATCCAGGTGTGAAAAACTTGTTGCATCATTCCCAAGAAGACTCATGGCTGTACTAGCTCAAAAGGGTGCTTCTACTCAATACTGAGCACGGGGTCTGAATACTTATGACCATGTGATATTTCAGTTTTTCTTTTTTAATAAATTTGCAAAAATTTCTACATTTCAGTTTTTTTTTTTTTCTGTCAAGATGGGGTGCTGAGTGAACATTAATGAGAAATAAAATGAACTTTTTTGATTTTGGCAAATGGCTGCAATGACACAAAGAGTGAAAAATTTAAAGGGGTCTGAATACTTTCCGTACCCACTGTAGTAGCACTGTGTGTGTGCAACTATGAACCATATAATATTTTAATGAACTGTGAGACAATGGGGAATAAAATTCTGTTTTGCACATTTCAGCCCTAACATATCATATTACCAATAGACCACTTTGCTCTCAGAGTGCAGGTCTACTTGTGGTCCCCAGAGTTTCCAAAAGCAGAATAGGAGGCAGAGCCTTTAGCTATCAAGCTCCTCTCCTGTGGAACCAGCTCCCAGTCTGGGTTCAGGAGTCAGACACACTCTGTACTTTTAAGGCTAGACTTAAAACCTTCCTTTGACAAAGCATATATTTAGGGCTGGCTTCAGGCAACCCTGAACCATCCCTTAGTTATGCTGCTATAGGCCTAGACTGCCCGAGGACCATCGGTGCACTGAGCTCTCCTACCCTAACCCTCCCTCCCCTTCCCTTCCCCGCTCTTCCTCTCCTCCCACCTAACATGTATATTCCACCATTGAATGTCACTAACCTTGTGCTCTGTGTATGTCTCGCCTCTAGTTTGTGCTCTCTCCCTCTCTCTCTGTTCTCTCTGTATCTCCTGCAGGTGTCCCTGGTCCTGGAGCTGTATATCGCTGATGTGCAGTTACTGGTCCCACCAACCTGCAGTGTCTATTTGTTGTTTATTGTTGCTGTTCTTTTCTCTCTGCTCTATCCACTCACCCCAACCGGTCGAGGCAGATGGCCGCCCAAACTGAGCCCAGTTCTGCTGGAGGTTTTTTCTTCCGTTAAAGGGAGTTTTTCCTCTCCACTGTTGCCAAGTGCTTGCTCATAAGGGATTTGTTGGGTTTTTAGTTAAAGTTTTTGTAAAGTGCCTTGAGATGATTTGTATTGTGATTTGGCGCTATACAAATAAAATTGAATTGAATTGAACATATCCTGCAAAATTCGATTGTATTTCATGGTAGGTGGCATTACATGAACATTTTAAATGACTGTAACTTTGGACATATAGCAGACGTAACATTTTGCGCAGTTCACCTCTCTATTTAGATGCACATAAAGTTTAAAACATGTCTGTATTTTAATCAAAAGTCTTGGTCAGCAGATACTGGCGGGCCTAAACTTTGTTGTGCTGACAGGAGACCGGAAGAAATGCTAAGAAGCAGCGAGTGAAGAGAGAGACTGCTATTGTCGTCATGCTACTGTGTAGCCCAGACTACATGGTAGTCATGGGAACTAAATTCTTTCCTAATAGAAAAGTACATGAGCAGCCAGGCTTGGTGTTAAAAGAAAACTACAGATTGGACCGAAATGGGAGCATATAGTTAAGGATCATTATTTTGTTCACCAGGGGTCATAAAGATCTTAATGGTACAAATTTGATTGGTGTCTGGAGACCAATGAGATATAAGACATACAATAGTTTTTCTTTGCAGTGGAGTGCAAAATTCTTACTTAATGCATATTATTTTAATCTCCATAAGACTGATCCATCATGTTGTCATGTCCACAGTGAAGTTTTTCCAGAGTGGGATTTACACCTGTTCTTGGCTAGCGGTTTTTATTTGGATATGTTTTGGGGGGGGGGCTTGTCATGAAAATCACCACCACTGTTTCTGTATCTCATTTATCGGTTTCCCTGACTCCGAGCCTTCTGTTTTCTATGCAGCAGTTTGTAGGAATAGATTTACTTTTTTGCTCACGTCTCTCTTTGTCAGTTTTCCAGAGCCTCAGCCAGTCAACCAGTCTTCTGGAGAACCCTTCAGTCTAGGTGAGGAGGAGAGCGCTCTGAGCTCCGAAGGCCAAAAGTCACCAGAGGTTCTGGTCCAAGCTTGTACACCGAGCCCTCCCTCTCCAGCTTCACCGCTGCCATCAGCACAAGTCTCGGAGAAAGCCCAAACACTCAAGCTGTTTTCCCCGAGCAAGCTCAGTTTCACTGTAAGAATATTTCTTACTTTACTGTTTCTGTGTAAACTTTGAAAGTGGAAATTGGAATAGATTGCTAAATAAATACTACATGCAGCCAAACCCAAGAGAGTGTATAAAATATATCATTTCTTTGTCCCTTAATCACCTATTCTTGTCTGTCCGTTCTAGGGGCACAGCCAGTTTTCTTTTGGATATTTCATTAGAATATTTTCTTATGCTTCTTATTCATTTCAAACAGCAGGAGAAAAAGCCTGACATATAACAGAATATAAACATGACCTCCCTGACTGAATATTCTTAACTCCACCTTAAAGCTTTTTTCTAAATTTTTAATCTTTGAAATTTGTTTATCGTTAATCATCTTCATGAAAATATGTGAAGATTTCTGCATATCTTATCTTCTTTACAGTCATAAATGGTTGAATTCCAACATGGTCAGTTTTAGTAATTCTTCCTTCCTCTCTTCTCCCTTCCAGTCCTCCCAGTCAGGAGGCAACAACATGAACCTGTCAGACCTGCCTAGCTTCACTCCCAGTGCCTTCCCTCCCAGTGCCTTTCACTATGAGCGTCCAAGGCATTTTATTCAGTCACAGCCGGCCTTCCAGGTGCCCAGCTATGAAAGTGTGCTGAAAGAGGCCCAGGAAAACCAGAATAACTCCCAACAGAAATTCAACAGTTCCCAGAATACTTCAAAAGTTACAGAGACACAGAGTCAGTCAAAAGTCATGTCTGCACAAAGTCAGCCATTTTCTCAAACTCACACAATGCCTTTGTCTCAGACCCAGTCACAGATGCAGTCTCTAAGCCTCAGTCAGAACCAAACCCAATCTGTTGCTCAGGCACAGATCCAGACACAGGCCAATGGCATGGCCAAGTCCTCCCCCTCCTCATCCAGTCTTAGCTCTCCAGTTTCCAACCCGGCCTCCTCTGCTGTATCTTCTCTTTCCTCTACTGCCCCCTTGCTCAGTCCCTCTGCCACCACCTCATCCTCCCTCCCCCGCACCACCAAGCGTTCCACCATCACCCTTACACCCAGAGTCCCCAGTGCCAGCGGGCTTGGTAGTGCCACCCTGCCAGCCAACCAGGACACCATGTCTGCACCCGCTGCTTACCTTTGCTCTGTGCTGCCCACCCAGTCCTTCTCCTCCTCCAAACTGTCTCCCAACTCCCACTTTCCCCACACCACCCTCTCTCCCTCCCACTCCCCGCTCGCCCCATCCAGCCCTGTGCCCCCCATAAGGGCCTCTTCCTCTCCATCCTCTGTCCCTCAGCAGCCTGTCCCAGTGTCCCTTCTCTCTCCCACCTCCTCCTCTGTCACACAGCCCAACATGCCCAGCAGTCAGAGCAGAGTACCACCCGCTGTGGTGTCCCTGCCTGCCAGCAACAAGGGGACCCCCAGCACGTGAGTCACAATATGAATCCATTCGATGCGCACATGGTAAAACACAAGCCAAAGCCAAAAGCAGCAAATTACTTTGTCATTAAATCTGACTCAAGATGAATGTTACTAAAAAAAATGGCTAAAATAAAACTGTCGAATTCCAGTTTCTGCAGACTTCATACCACCTGGTGATTAAGAATTTTCAGAGGCACGAAAAGTTATACATTTTTAAAAATTTAGCTGTTAATGCATCATCATTAGACACTTTCTACCCATTAAAAATAACAGATCTGAAATTATAAAATCATGGAAGTGACTGACTCAGGTATGCATGTTTATGGACACTGGTGTTTTATGTCAAATCGATGGTGGAAGCCCTGGACTTTCTGAGCTGAATATCAACTAAAAGGAATGATTTCCATCTGTAGTGTTCTTTTTTTCTTTACTAATTAAGTTAAAAATCATAGCACTTATCCACTAGGATAGGAGCTAAAATTCCTTACCGTCTGATCTGTTCATTTTTTCTGTTTCTTTCATCGGGCTTGCTCTGTCTTCCAGTCTTCCCAAGCCCATCCTGAAGAAGTCTGTAGTTCCTCGTCCATCTTCCTCTCGCTCCACAGATGAAGAAATCCAGGGTTCCAAAGACGCCCTCATCCAGGATCTGGAGAAGAAGTTGCGCTCAAAGGAGGCTAGGAGGAAAAACAGCCAGGTGCGTGCGTGTGTGAAACATACTCCAGCCCATTCACACTTATACTTTGTAATTGTTAAAAAAAATATGTATTACTATATCTTCTCAAAGCAAATGATGGGACACTGTCTGACTGTATTTGTGTAAAAACCACCAGTTACCAGTTTAAATCTTTATTTTTGACAGAAACTGTCCTATGAGGAGCGAATGGCTCGTAGGCTGCTGGGTCCAGACAACGCCACCTACATGTTTGATCAAGACAATCTTTCAGACTCACAACTCGACCAGGTACAGCAATTTATTTATTTATTTATTTATTTTTCTTCATTTTTTCCAGTGGACATGTTAATTGGTATATTTCGGATTGTACTGATGTGCAGCACTGACCACAGTCTATCCATTAGCTTTAATCTTGCTGTTAAGTAAAGAGTTTATTACAGTTATATTTAGGTTTAAATGGCTGTACAGGGAGTCCGTGCCCCTCTCAGGGCATCCTAATGGGCTCCCGAGCCCAAAGTTGAAAAAGCCTGACAATATAATCAGCAGTCCCAGTGGGCTGTCACATGTTGTCATTTTGACCAGTTCACTATGTGTGTATATATGCAGGATTGTTCTGTTGAAAAGCCTTTGTCGCTCACAGGGCTTTGCACCATCTATTC
The DNA here is from genome assembly GCF_900324485.2 of Mastacembelus armatus. Taxonomy (NCBI): domain Eukaryota; kingdom Metazoa; phylum Chordata; class Actinopteri; order Synbranchiformes; family Mastacembelidae; genus Mastacembelus; species Mastacembelus armatus. The sequence goes on from NC_046642.1 coordinate 24,595,104, forward strand.
TCTTTCTCTCTCACACACACACACACACACACACACACACACGTACATATACACACCCAGGGACACGTGTCCTCTCAAGCCAACGAGGTTTGTCAGGGGCTATTTCTAGCCTGCTTTCTGAGAATGAGCCCCTTTTACTGTTGACAACAGGACTATTGTCAGAACACACACACACAAACTTACCCTGCTGGCATTTAGTCAGTATTCAAACTCTGATTACCTCTGCTTATCTGTTGTCCGTTACAGCCAGATTCACCAGAGGGAAGACACACGGGTGGACTATGGTAAATACAAATTATACGCCAGTGTTGCTGAGAATTATTAACTAATGTTTTCAGTTCACTATTAGGGGCTTGTTACTTCACCTTGCAATTCCCATCCAGCATGGCAGTATTTACTCAATCTGTGAGCATGTAAAATTGAACTTTTTAAGTAAGTCATTACCAGTTAATGAACCTGATATTTTTTTGTTTCTATCCATTTGATGTGGTAACTGAAGCTCAGGCTGCTCTGTGCACTCATGCATTGTACTTCGAAGCTTATCTCACAGAAGTATCCATGGAAATACTTTAGCGTCTTATTTTTTTCATAGTCAAATTAAAGTATCACTTGCTGGGCTAGCATAAATTCCCTTGTATTATGTATCCAAGTTACCCTTTCAATGATTTCATTATAAACACTGTTTCCTCTAGAATTTTTTTTCAGCAGTGGTGCTATTGTGCCTGTGTCCACACGCATGAATCATTAGTCCCATATTGAACCAATGACTGAGAAATGGTTTAAAATAACCTCAGAACAGTTATAGCTTGTTTTTGTTCGCCTTCTCTTTTGTGAGGCCCAAATAGCTATAGTAATGAAAGGCCTCAGCTAAGAAACAGGATTTTGACCCAGAACGTAGCTTAGTACAGCCCACATATGAGCTATGCAGTGTGATCATAATGATCATAATTATAATTTTTTGATGTAATATTGAACATAGTATTCTTCACATTTGGATCATGTTTGATATCAGCAGGTCTGACACACATTGACTGTGCGCAGTGTAGAAAGTGGACTCAGTTCCTCAAAGCGCTCTCATATGGCATGTGCTAATAGACTGTAAATTTCAATAATTTAAAGCAATATAGGATATGAATGAATAGATAATCTCTCTTTCTCCAGGGGGAGGCACCACTCAGGGACAGATGAGAAGGGAAATGAGGGATCAGCTATACAGGAGAAATGTTATGCTCCTCGCTTCCTGCAGATCCCCCCGGACCTCACCGTAGAGGAGGGACGCTTCTGCAGGATTGACTTCAAGGTGAATCACTCTCTCACTCACGCACATGCTCTCACATTAAGAGCTTTATTTTTTCAAGTTTGTTAATGCACTCAAGTTTGTGGTAGTACAAGTTCAGGGGCTGCCTTGTGTATGAAATAAAATAAATGTTTGTATTCAGGTTGGAGGGCTCCCTACACCAGATGTCTGCTGGTACCTGGACGGTAAAGCCATTCGTCCAGATGACTACCATAAGATGTTGGTGTGCGAGAAAGGGCTGCACTCATTCATCATAGAGATTGTGACAGTGCATCATGCTGGTGTGTATGAGTGTGTGGCCCGGAACCGAGCAGGGGAGAGCAGATTTACCATGAGGCTGGATGTGATAGGTAAAAATGTATTTACACTCTGTATTCAGGCTGAAAATGCTTCATTATGGGGTTATCTAATAATAAATGTAGTAAATCTCTATCAAGATACATTTTTTTCTTCACTGTTTCATGGATATGAATCGCCTGTCCTGTGCAACCTGTTCTGCCCCCCTGCAGCTCAGGAGGTTCTCCGTCCTCCCACCTTCATCCAGAAGATGTCAAACTCCAGAGCTCTAGAGGGTGACACTGTTAGGTTAGAGTGCAAAGTGGAAGGCTCCCCTCCTCCGCAGCTCTTCTGGAAGAAGGATAAAGACATGCTGCGCATTGACCCCAACAGAATGAGGTGGGTCAACTACAGCACTTCATCACATCCAAACTTCTTTTAACCACATTTCACTACTGCACATCATGCTCAATACACCCTTCAGCCTCTGCAGCCAGGTAGTGACAAGAACTCCAAAATCTCATAGTCCATAGTCTTGCTGGCGGATAATCTAGCTAGAGGAGCATTTGGCAGCCACAGAGCCAAATAGGGCCAAAAATCTGTTAAATTAATTATACACAATTTAATATCTTAGTTAAGATTTCAAGAAGGTTCCTGGTTTGAAACCCAGCAGGAGCTGGGAGTTCTGTTTCTGTGTGGAGTTTGCATGTTCTCCCTGTGCTTGCGTGGGTTTTCTCCAGGTACTCTGGTTTCCTCTCACAGTCCAAAAGCATGTACAGTCAGGTCCATAAATATTGGGTAGGGGAGCTCAGTGCACCGATGGTCCTCAGGCAGTTTAGGCCTATAGCAGCATAACTAAGGGATGGTTCAGGGTTGCCTGAATCCAGCCCTAACTATATGCTTTGTCAAAGAGGAAGGTTTTAAGTCTAGCCTTAAAAGTACAGAGAGTGTCTGCCTCCTGAACCCAGGCTGGGAGCTGGTTCCACAGGAGAGGAGCTTGATAACTAAAGGCTCTGCCTCCCAGTCTGCTTTTGGAAACTCTGGGAACCACAAGTAGACCTGCACTCTGATAGCGAAGTGGTCTATTGGGATAATATGGTACTATGAGGTCTTTAAGGTATGAAGGCGCTTGATTATGAAGGGATTTGTATGTGAGAAGAAGGATTTTAAATTCTATTCTATATTTTACAGGGAGCCAATGAAGAGAAGTCAATATAGGAGAAATATGATCTCTCTTGCTAGTTCCTGTCAGGACTCTGGCTAGGCATTCTGGATTAATTGGAGGCTTTTTATGGAGATATTGGGACATCCAGATAGTAATGAGTTACAGTAATCTAGCCTTGAGGTAACAAATGCATGGACTAGTTTTTCTGCATCATTTTGAGACAGGATGTTCCTAATTTTGGAAATGTTGCGCAGGTGAAAGAAGGCAGTTCTAGAGATTTGTTTTATGTGTGAGTTAAAGGACATGTCCTGGTCAAAAATAACTCCAAGGTTTTTTACAGTAGTGCTGGAGGCCAGGGCTATGCCATCTAGAGTAGCTATAATTTGAGAAAAGTTATTTCTGAGATTTTTTGGCCCAAATATAATGACTTCTGTTTTCTCCGAGTTTAAAAGTAGAAAGTTACTGGTCATCCAGGCCTTTATGTCAGTTAGACAGGCTTGAAGTCTGGTTAACTGGTTTGTGTTAACAGGTTTAATAGATAGATATAACTGAGTGTCATCCGCATAGCAGTGGTAATTAATAGAGTGCTTCCTAATGATATATCCTAAAGGAAGCATGTACAGGGTGAACAGAATCGGTCCTAGCACAGAGCCTTGTGGAACTCCATAACTAACTTTTGTTTGTGTGGAAGGTTCATCATGGACATGAACAAACTAGAATTTGTCCGATAAATCGGATTGGAACCATTTTAACGCTGTTCCTCTGATACCAGTCACATGCTCCAGTCTCTGTAATAAGATGTTGTGGTCAATGGTGTCGAATGCAGCACTAAGGTCTAGGAGGACAAGTATAGAAACAAGTCCATTATCTGAGGCTAAGAGAAGATCGTTGGTAACTTTCAACAGTGCTGTTTCTGTACTATGATGTGCTCTAAATCCTGATTTAAAAATCTTCAAATAGTTCATTCCTGTGTAAGTGGTCTGAAAGCTGCTTAGCAACAGTTTTTTCTAGGATTTTAGAAATAAATTGTAGGTTGGATATTGGTCTATAATTAGCCAAGACTCCTGGATCAAGACTAGGCTTTTTGAGTAAAGGTTTGATTACTGCAGTCTTAAAGGCCTGTGGTACGTAGCCTGATCTAGTCAGGATTGGGTCTAAGAGACACGTTGATGATTTAGATGAAGCAACTACTGATGTAAATTCAGAGAGATCTATGGGAGAGAAGCAGTCTAAACATAACTGAGGTCCTACAGATGATTCAAGAGCTACTGTAGTAGAAGAATCATTTATTGCAGGTATAGGAAGCATCTGCTGAATTTTATCTCTAATAGTTGTGATTTTATTTGTAAAGAAACTCATAAATTCATCACTGCTGAGAGCTAAGGGAACACTGGGCTCAACAGAGCTGTGACTTTTTGTCAGCCTGGCTACAGTGCTGAAAAGAAACTTGGGATTGTTCTTATTTTCCTCTATTAGTGATGAATAGTATGCAGTTCTGGCTTTACGGAGAGCTTTTTTATATGTTAATAGATAGTAGTTTTAATAGTAGTGTTAATTTTTCTAGCCTGGAAAAACTATTTCCTCTAAGTTTGTGGAACGCCACTTCCTTTCCAGCCTTCGTGATGCCTGCTTTAAGGTACGGATATGTAAATTATACCGTGGGGCTAGTCTTCTCTGATTCACTAACTTCTTTTTCAGAGGGGCCACAGTATCAAGCGTTTCACGCAGTGAGGTTACAGCACTGTCAACAAGGTGATCAATTTGGTAGGGAGTGGGATTGAAGCAGCTGCCCTCCACTATGTTTATACTTGGCATAGATGTAAATAAAGATGGAATCATTTTCTTAAATTTATTAACAGCATTGTCGGATAAACATCTGCTGTAGTGGAATTTTCTTCCAAACGCTGCATGATCCATCATTTTAAATTCAAAAGTTATTAAAGAATGATGAACAAAACAGGATTTAGGGGAAAAACTATTAGATGTTCAATTTCGATGCATAGGACCATAGGACCAAGTTTCAAGTGTGCTATTTGGACCATAGGAGAGAGTGTGAGTGTGTGAGGTTGTTTGTCTCTATGTGGCCCTGTGATGGACTGGTGACCTGTCCAGTGTGTACCCCTGCCTTTCACCCAAAGAGAGCTGGGATAGGCTTCAGCAGATCCCCATAACCTTGGTTAGGAATAAGTAGGGATGGATGGATGGATGGATGGATGGATGGATGGATGGATGGATGGATGGATGGATGGATGGAGTTTAGATTTCCCATTGCTGTGTAGTATTTGTTCTAGAATGTGCAGCCTGTAGCAGGACTGTGTTTGCTAGTGTGTTAACTTTAGTAATGAACTAGAATCTCTTTCTGTTTTTCCAGTCTGTACCAAGATGGTTCTGGCCGGCAGTGCTTGTTGATAGAGAGGGTGATGAAGTCTGATGCTGGTTGGTACACACTCTCTGCCATTAATGAAGCTGGCATGTCCACGTGCAACGCCAGGTTGGATGTAGGCAGTAAGTACACTGTGTGTTCATGCAAATTAGCTTTAAAGGGCCCCTTCTCAGCGACATGTTGTGTGAGATAGCCTGGTAGTTACTATAGTAGCCCAGGCTGTAAAATCAGAAGATGGAGGATGTTCTGCACTCAGTGGTACAGTGAATTCAGCTCTACAGCAGTGTTATGTGATTGAGGGAAACTTGATGAGACATAGAGCTGGTCAGCTTAATGAGTACTGCATCAAGACCAAGTCAGAGTGATTAGTATGGAGACAATTCCCTGGTGAGGGAGAGCTCACTGCAGGAAAATACAACATAGCTATTAGGTTTCAGCTCGATCACATAACACTCCATCTGCTGTGTGTGAGGGGACTGACAAAAGCTGCACAGAGCCCTATCGGCTACTCGACACACTGAGCAACCCTGATCAGCAATCCTGAAAGTGAATTTAGACCACTGTATCTGAACCAGGACTCACACAGTGTAGCTGCACAGGCCCTCACTTAGCACTGAAAGAAAGGTTTTATGCTATTTCAGGTCTCAAGATTGTTTTATTAAGAGTGCGGGTATGTAGACTTTCCTCAATATTAAGTAGAGGTTTCAGCCAGTTCAGCATGCTTGTTAACAGTTTAGTTTCACTTTATTGCATGTGTGTGTTGTGGATGCAAACTGCTGACTCTGCTTAGGAGAATCAATGGGGCAACACACCTCAAAGAACATATTCATGTCCCCCGCTGTAAGAGGCTCCTTAGTGTTGCAGTTTTATGCAGACAATTTCATGTGGATGTAATGGCAGAACATCACTTCGCTGTGGTAAATACAGCTCCAATTAGAGTGTAACAGATCAGGCAAAGGAACATTCAAATTCACTTCTCCCATTTCTTGGTCTCTTCCAGCCCGCACCACCCCAGCTATGAAAACTGCCCCCCCTGGCTCAAAGACACTGAAGCTGCTGTCATCTCTGAGCCATGTGCCTGCTCTAACTATGGAGGGCCCTGCCCAGCATACTGCCCCCCTGTACGAAAGTGAAGAGCTGTAGAGCCACGCTAACACCACACTGTTATGCATCTCAGAACTGTGCAGCTGGGCCAGAACCTGTATTAACTGCAAGGTCAGGACAGAAACCGTTGTAAACATGCTTTGGTTCAGAGTTCAGATTATTAGCATCGCAGCAGATGAGCACAAATCTCAGAATTCTTTGAAGGCCAATCCAGATCAGGGACATTAGTTTAACTCAATAAGCAACAGTTTAGTTGGAGTAGAAGGTAGATAAAAACTGTGATGCAGTGGTGAAGGAGTTTGCTCTGTTAAAGGAAAAAGCTTATCTTTGCATTGTTAACATGCTCAAAACAACTCTTTCTCCAGTGATGTTGCGAAATGGCCTTTTAAAGTATGATGAAATATGTTTAGGAAACAGCCTAATGATAACCTTTATTAACATTTGGTAGATACTTTGAGGTTTTGCCTTCGGAGTTCAAATGTTCACTCCTCATTATTCGTCAGCTGCTGTTTATCGCTGTGCCCACCCTTCCTCCACAGTCTGTGTTGCTTGTGCTTGATACATGCCTGTAAGCCTCTCTTGCCTGCCAGTCCTGTTTGGTTTCTGCATAATGGGCTAGGTCATGAATGTATTAATAGACTTGGCTATGGAGTGGCAGAATCAGCCCAGCTACCAGTTTTAGCCCAGCAGCCAACCACAATACTGCAACAAATCCTCTATGATCCAGAAACCACTTCCAGGTTTAAAAGAAACAAACTTAAGATGCCTCAAACAGCACACAAGGTGATTTAGTTCTACTCTGGATGTATGTGCTGGTAAGAACCTTTCACTTGAATAACTGCACTACCTGGTTTCCAGCTCTCATCAGTGGTCTAGGTCATAAAATAGTCAGCTACAGTACCCACAATTCAAAGCTGCCAGCATTTATCACTGTACTTTAATCCTAAAAACTGTCTGTGTGTCACTGGCTCATCCAGCACCTGCCCTCCTGTCATCTAGCACATAGTGTTATGTTTGTCCCTGAATTTCAGCTGCTGCTGCTATCAGTCTGTAAAGCTCCAATAACTGGAATGGAAATTAACGTTTTTAACTAAGAAACAATCTGACGTGCCCTTGTTTGAAGAGATGTGTCAGGTGCTGGTTACTGCTCAGTATTAACTCAGCTGATGTGTGTTTAATGTTGATATCTGAGATACAGTATGTAAAAGGAGCTATCAGAGTTATTAGCTTTCATGTTGGAGCTTGAAGCTGCTCCTCTCTTGGCCTGCAGAAGGCTGCAAGTGTACAATATCAACAAGTTGGACAAAGAACAACAGGCTTCCATTCTGATACCTACTCTACAGCTGAGCACAAAACCTGATCGGCACTTAAAACAATTCTGCCCTAACTTAGTTACATATGGTTTTTATCACATCTGTAGTGCAGTTAAGACCAGTATACTTAACTGTTTCAATGCATGTTTGCATCATTGTTTGATAAAGATATGGGTGTCAGTAGGTCGGCTTGTGGCCAGATTTGTCCATTTACAACCAGAGCTTTTCTGTACAAAGCTTTTTAAAAGAGACCTGACTTGTCTGCTTACCTTGGAACTGCTTGTTATTGTCTGTCGATAGCAGCTGTAACAAAAATAAATGTGTATTTTTGGCTGGAACAGCATGCAATCTGAAACCCTAGCATTTAACCCTGTGTGGCCACAGTTCAGTGGCAGGAATTCTCTCCAAGATGCCCATTAAATCCTGAGGTCTGGGTCAAAGCAGGTGAAAACTACATTTTCTGGTTCAGCCTGTAGACAACAGAAACTGTAGTTTGGATGCATTAATTAAAGTAACATCCAGATCGAGTCAGGATTTTTTAATCAAACAGGGTTAAACATAGGATTTGTTTAAAGCACTAGAACAGCCTTGATAGGTTAGGCCCTTTCTGTTGAGATTTTAAACTGCAGGAATTAAGTGTGTATTGTTTGTGTAAGAAGTTCTATGTATCATTCAATGAATGAGGAATAAAACCTGTATGACCTTGGTTTTGCTTCCTGCTGTTTCTCTGCGATTGCCACAGTGGTGTTAATGCTTGAATCATGTCACCCTCTGGTGGCTGCGTTCAAATTGTTGTTCGAAACTCGGGAAAACATACAAGAGTTCTGATTTTTTTTTTATTAAAAACAAAATTTGAAGACAATATCAAAAATCACATACAACCTGTTTCTAGCTCAAAGGACTGGATGGTATAAATTGTTTCTACTGAGGCTTCATAGTTTAGTTGCCGCTAATGTGCATCTGAAATGAAGCTGCACAGTCAAGTCAAAATGCTTCACTCATCCTGTTCTATGCTATGGACACACTCATGCTTCATATATTTAAGAGTAATGAGCAGAGAATGCAGGGGGAAAAGAGAAAGGAGGGGACTAGTTCTTGGATCAATCAGGTCTTGTCCAAATGTTTTCTTACAGAAATCCAAATCAGAAAGTGGAACTTCATGTGAAAGTGCCCAGCTCTACACCTTAACCTTTTAAAGCTGTACGGCACATGAATAAAGCTATGATAGGGGAAAAAAAAACCTGTTCGCTACAGTGCCATTCTAAAATAGGAAAATACTGAACTGAGACTCTAAAACCATAAGCATGATTTAAACATCTGTACTGGGTAATGTGTCACTTATGTCTCCTTTTCACATCATGTTTCATATAATGAAAAAAAAAAAAAACATCCTGCTGGTAGCAGCTGTCTCTTCTGCGGTTTTCAATGAGTGTCTTTAGATGTATGCTCTTTCAAAAGCCAATTACATCTCATTGCTAAGATAATATGAGCAAGAATACACATACTAAAAAAAAAAAAAAAAAGTATTTGCACATACAAGAAGTCTGTTTGGAATCCTAATAAGTGACACTGTAAATTTAAAACAAAAACAAACTCTGACCATCACATGATCATCATGAAAATCTGACAATTGTCTACATTTTCTTTGTTTCACTATCCTGTACCAGTAGTTTGGGCTCTTTCTGTTGACGAGAGACTTTATGTAAAATTGTAAATACTGCTGTGTTCATGCTAGTACTAACATTACTTCTGTTCTTCATGAGTTGTGGTGGGATGAGTGTGTGAATAATGACTTAAATGATTAGAAACAGAACCACCTACTGAGGATAAACACAGAGCTTGACAGTCTTTTCGAGCCTTCCAATAATGTTTTTAAGTAATCTGCAGCGTAGGTGTGATGCAAACGCAAAGTTGCAAGGAACAGCTCCACTCCTCTCATTCCCGTAGGTCAAATTTCCACATCACTCTCCTTGTCATTATCATGGTCGCCATCATAGAACTCATTGGCTGCCTCTGATCTGTGAAAGTGATAAGGAACAAATCACAGATTTGAAACACTTCACGTTTTACTTATTTTAGTCCCAGCCTATGTCCATGTACTGACCTGGTGTAGTTTTCCTCAGCCCCCCTGTCATCAGGGTCTGGCTCGTCGTTTCGTTCGTAGCTCAGCATGTCAGACGGGACATCGTGGATCTGGACGCTGGGTGCATGGTTCAACATCTTCAAGTTCTCAAACACTGTCTGACGGATCTGCTCTAAGTACTGCAACCACATATGCAACATTAGAGACAGAACATGATGTCTCATCAGCCACAGTGAACATTTGCAGTATACTAAGACATACTGATTCAACAGGCTGTGCCAGTGTCAGCTGTTCATTGTGAATGAGACCTGACTCCTGAGACCTGAGTCCTGTTAAAAAGTGCCCAGCTACGCTGCAGGTTGCCAGCCAATGGCTGTCTTAAGTCCAACAGAAACTGAAGCACAATGTTCACTGCTTCAATACACCACATGAAGGATTTTTAAACAAAGTGAAGCAGCAACAGATTGCAGCCTAAAACTTCCTAGTTCTTTACAATGTGTCTAATTAGTTACTGGGACAGGAGGTCAATGTTGGGAAATAAGTCTTTGACAACTGTGAAGTATGAATTCACTGTTATACCCCGATTCTCCTGCAGACACTGAATGGTTTTACTATCTATAAAAACCATTAAGCCATTGTTACATCATGGTGTTTTACCTGTCTGGAGTTCTGGTTTTCTATCCTGGTACTGACATCAGGATGCAGTGTGAAGTCTGGAGCAAAGTACTCAAAATATTCTGGAAAAGACAGACACACAATGAGAAGAGAAATAAATTGTATCTGTCAAACTGTATGTAAAACCAATTTCTAGTGTCACTTCTTTAGCTATATGCACTAACCCACAGCTTGTGTGGCCTGTGGAACATGAGTGAAACTCACCACTATAAGGCAGCTCATCACTGATGGATTCATCTACTAATAGAGACGTCTCATAGGTCCTACAACACCGAAGGCAGCAGAAATGAAAAGAAATTTTTATCAAACCATGTCACCACAAAACTTAAAATGCATTTATGAGTAGTTATCTCATTTATTCAAATTCAGCATAACAGACTAACCAGCAGCGGGCCACATTCCTCACTGTATATCCTCCTCCTCCCAGGACCAACAGTGGAATCTTAAAACTCTTTACAAACTCCACACACTCACTGAATCAGAGAGCCGAATGCATACACACATGACGGTTTAAGAAAACTGGAAACGCCAGGCAAATGAAAATTTCTTTTACAGCTATTTAATAAAAGCATGTATAATGAAATGATCACACGTAGTCAGTCTCACCCATGTCCCCGTATACTGAGGTTGAAGCAGCCCAGTCTGTCACAGCCCAGAGAATCAGCTCCACACTATCAAAAAACAAGTTGCACTTAGACCAGAAATGTGTTTACAGCCTCACATGTACTGAAAATGACCCAAGTTTTAATTAAACAGATGGAGACTACATTAGAGATTCAAAAGTACAGTCTGACCTGTAGAACGATGCAGGTTGGCTGATAGAAATCCACCACCTGTTTAATAACCGGCTGAAACAGCTGCCTATAGCCTGAAACACATACATACACACTCAGATACTGAATTACCTGCTGAGTCACTGATACAGTCAACAAAAAACAGTAATTGTGCAGGAAGTGAGCTCACTTTGGTCATCGATGCCATCTCTTAGAGGAACATTGAGGCAGTAGTACCGACCACTCTCTGCTCCAACCTCATACATGTCACCTACACCAAACAAACACATACTTCATTATCTAATGCAAACTATATTGAAGCAGCACAATTTACACAGGTAAATCTGAATCACTTATTTAAAAAAAAAAAAAAAAAAAATTACTGTCAGAAAGGGTCTGTTACTAAATGTGAAAAGAAGCCAAAACATGGGTCTGAACCAATTAATTGACTAGTGTTTTTAGAATCTGTAAAATACCTACAATAAGAAAAAAAGACCAATAAATAAAAAAACCACCACATTTTACCTGTTCCTGGAAAAAAGTAGTTCCCATATTTGTGGAAGGAGACGGTCATGACACGGTCTGTGAGGTAAAAGGCTTCCTGGACCCCATCACCATGATGAATGTCTATGTCAATGTACAGAACCCTAGGGTGGTATCTGTCAAACACACAAAAAAAGATAGGTGCACTGAAAAGTAAGAATTCAGCACAGTCACATTTGAAAGAAGTTATTCAGATGAGTGTTGTTTTACTTCAGTAGCTCCAATATACTGATGACGATGTCATTGACGTAGCAAAACCCAGATGCCTGCAAACACAAATGATTTAAGTCTCAACCAACTATTCACAGCAAAATATAAAGGCACAGCAGGAGTAGTGGCACCAATATACAAGACTTTGTCCTGACCTCAAACTTTTTTGCGTGATGCAAACCTCCAGCCCAGTTGATGGCAATGTCACAGATCTGGAAAATAAAGGTTAAGTGTTTGAAAGTGACAAGTCCACTGACTTACATCTGCTACACATATCATCTGTCGATAGCAGCAGACTCAGAACAGCACTGGAAGTTAACATGGCTGGAAGTGAAATAATAACAAAACCCTCGTAGATAAATATCTGTGACACAGGAACTGCAGCAGCACTCACTTGTGTGTAAGTGCATTGTGGGTATTACCTTGTGGTTGAGCTGGGTAGCTCCCTGTAATGAGGCGCCTGTGTATCTTGAGCAGAACTCAAAAAGACCAGGGAACACAGGACTAAAACACAACACGCACCAAATATATTCTGGTTACAGATGGCAAGCTTGGCTATTCAGTGGAGTATTCTGGCATGAAAATGTTTCATACGGTAAGAGTTTAATCATTTAAATAAATTACAATCCACACATGATGAATTTATGGTATATATGAAAACAAAGCATTTTTGTGAAGAGCAGTAATACTTACCAGTCATCTCCCACATTAAATGTGTTAAGGCTCTTTGTGAAGCCCTGCATGTTGTTGGGGCTGACCTTCTGTAAGAAGTCTATGTAGTCTTCAGAGTGGAACCGACACATGTCATGCTGAGATGCTTTGTATGGTTTAAACACCTAAAGAAAAAAAGTCAAATTACAAAAATCCAGTATGTCGTTATGTCAGGGTGTGAACTTGGAACACCATCTCTCTCAACAGCTTACCATCATCTTCTTGTAGAGCCCATAGTGCAACACCAGACTATGAGTCAGAGACAAACGGTGAGGCTTCATAGGATGGCCAGCACCTGGGAGGGACAGACAGTTTCCACATTAGAGCCCCAGTATTTCCCAGCTGCACCCTAACGATTTTAGACCCTTTTAGGGGTGCTCAATCACATGTAACTTTCAGCTCAGTATCTCTAAAATAATAATAATAATAATGGGCCAAATAATTAATTAACTAACTACCTGACACTACCTGACTGCACAGTCCAAAAACAACCCAAAACTCTACTCAATAAGATTAGAAGTCAATACGGATCAATTTGTACCGCTTATGAGATCACAGATTCTGTGAGTGGATATTAAGCTATTTGCTTGACAGAACAAAGCAGGTAGTGAAGGAGAGAGGAGGATGGGGTTTGCAGGAAGAGGACTAACTTACTCATAAGGTATAGCATTAATGTCACATACCACTGAGGGGCTGAACCCTAACCCTAAGTCTGATCCCGGACTTGCCCCATAATTCTGATCCTAGACTCGCTCCATAAGTGTGATCCTAGACTCTCCCCAAAAGTCTGATCCCGGACTCACCCTGGATCATCATGAATTCACTTCTTCACTTCAGACATTTACACCGACATATCGTAACAGTTTCTAACCCTAACCCTGCACTTACTACAAACCGCTTATCTACAAGAGACGTCCCAGTAAATCCTGATGATGATGATGATGACAGAAAGACAAACGCCAACAAAAACCAGTGGCTAGCTAAGCGTTAGTGTTAGCTAGCTACGCAGCCAGATGCTTTGTGCTGTAAATATAAAACTGAACTTTAGTGAAAAGCAGCAGAGCATCATCCATTATCTATATAACAAAGAGCAATATACATCATCTGCAGAATAAATAATAAAGAGGAATAAGCTTATTCCTGAATAAGCCGTTAGAGACATCCACCATCATTTTGTTAATCTCTTTTCATTAGATAATAGCTGATCAACACTGTTTAGAGCATCCCATTAGCCAAATGCCCTTCCTCATTATCTGTCCTCCTAATATGAAACTGAATAAGCTTATTCCTCTTTGGGGCAGTTGTTAGCATGTAGCTTACATTACCTTACATACACCTATTCACTCACCGTAATGAAAGTTACCCACGTCGGGGTCGTAAAAGTAAGAAGTTCTGTTGGACATTCTCAAAGAAACACCTTCTTACTCTTTTCATTAAACTATGACTGTTCCTGCAAACGAAACAACCCGCATTTTCCGTCACCTAGACCTCCGCCGCCATGGTAAACACCAACTACGTCATCAGACCGGGACAGCAATGACAGCGACGGGAGGAGGGAAGGGGTAGTAAAATAAATAATTTCAAACACAGATAAATAATTTCAATAACAGGGAGTTTGCATGTTCTTCCTGTGCTTGAAATTCTTTATTTTACTACTAGCACTGTTGCCTCACAGCAATAAGGTTCCTGGTTTGGAACCCATCAGGGGTCTTTCTGTGTGGAGTTTGCATGTTCTCCCCGTGCTTGCATGGGTTTTCTCCAGGTACTCTGGTTTCATCCCACAGTCCAAAAACATGTATGTCAGGTTGATTGGTGACTCTAAATTTCCCATAGGAGTGAGTGTGAGTGTGTGAGGTTGTTTGTCTCTATGTGGCCCTGTGATGGACTGGTGACCTGTCCAGGGTGTACCCCTGCCTTCCACCCAAAGAGAGCTGGGACAGGCTCCAGCAGATCCCTGTGACCCTGGTTAGGAATAAGTAGGTATAGATGGATGAGTAAATAATTTTAAACAATATCACAGAGTCAGTTTACTTCATTTCTTTACTTGTTACTACATTTTAGTGTATTTATAGACAGTGGCTGCTCCTGACAAATTTCACAGGGGGTGCAATCGTTGCAGTGATCACAAAGGGTTAACAGGCAACTAAATTTGTTGCATTTTTTCTAAAATTGGTAACAATACCACTTTTGGCCACAAGATGGAGAAACACAGTCCTATTTGTGGTCTTCACAAAAATTATTACAATTTGCTTTGCACTGATCAATCCACTGTAGGCATCAACAGATAAATGACAATCAGTTTACCTCAAATACCTTTGAACATAGAGAGATGTCTGCTTCTCTGTATTACATTAACATTTGTGCTTCTCCAAACATCTTCAGTTACCAAAACTGCATGTGTGAGGAGACACATCAGGCATATTCCTGACTAGTTCCCTCTCTATGCAAAGCATAGCCAGTGCATTTGGACAACCTGACACATTGCATTTTGCAGGAATGTTTTAATTCTCTTTAACATTGAGAAACACGTTTCTGCTTCAGCTGTTACCATTGGAGTCTTAATGAAGATGTTCAACAGAGCCACAGTTTCAGGAACTGTCTCCTGGAGGTTGTACCTGAGCAAAACCTGGTAGAGTGCCAGTGCACCACAGCATCCATGGATTTCAGGATCTTTGTAGATAAGAGACAGTTCTGTCTTGAGCTTTGCTCAATTCATCATAGGGTGTGCATTAGTACTTAGAGTCTCAACAGGAAATGTTTGGCAATGTTGTTAAAAAAACATCTCTCCTTGTAGTAGTGTGGCACTCACAGGGTGATCACTGAAGGAGAACCTTTCTTTGGACTGAGCCAGGAATGTGTCACAGACCTCTTTCCACAGCCTCTGCCTCCTTGCTGCTGCAGTTGGCATGAGCCTCTGAGGAGATAAGAGGTTAGAGAAGTTCTATTTGTCACATGCACAAGTAGTATAATGCAATGTGGAATGTATTTTTCTACCTGCAGCCTATAGAAAAACAGTAGTTTCACATATAACTCAATATCTAAAAAATGAAAATATAAAATTAAAAATTCGAAGGGGGGTAAGGCAAGGCAAGGCAAGGCAAATTTATTTGTATGTGCCATACAAATAAATTTGGTGCCCATTTGGTGGTATGGTGCTCATTCATACACTACGCAATTCAAAGTGCTTTACAAGGCATGTAATTACATTAAAAGTATGGAAAAGAGCATCTAAAAACAAAGACATTTAACATAAAATAAATTTAAATGAAATAAAGTAAATTAAAATAAGATGTAAAAGCACATTAAGAAAACAAGGATGAACAATTATTTGAAGGCAGCAGTAAACAACAGTGTTTTCAGTCCTGATTTGAATGAGCTGACAGTTTGAGCAGAGCTCAGGTGTTCAGGAAGTTTGTTCCACAAGTGAGGAGCATAGAGACTGAATGCTGCTTCACTTTGTTTGGTTCTGGTTCTGGGAACACACAGTAGACCTGTCCCAGATGACCTGAGGGGTCTGGAAACCTCATAGGGAACTAATACATCTTGAATATATTTTGGTCCACAACCATTTAGTGCTTTATAAACTAGCAATAAGATTTTAAAATCTGTCCTTTGACTAACGGGAAGCCAGTGTAGTGATCTAAGAACTGGTGTGATATGGTCCAGTTTCCTGGTGTTTCTAAGGACTCTGGCAGCAGCATTCTGGATTAGCTGCAGCTGCCTGATTGACTTTTTGCTAAGACCTGTAAACAAGCCATTACAATAATCTAACCTACTGAAGATAAATGCATGAAGAAGTTTTTCTGCATCTTGTTTGGACAGAAAACCTTTTATTCTAGCAATGTTTTTCAGGTGGTAATAGGAAGATTTAGTGATGGATTTTATGTGGTTGTTAAAATTCAGGTCTGAGTCAATGATTACACCAAGGTTTGTGGCTTGATTTGTAGCTTTCAATGACATGTCAAGGTGAGCAATGACCTTTGACCTTTCATTTTTGGGGCCAAAAACAATCACTTCTGTCTTGTCTGTATTGAGCTGGAGAAAATTCTGGCACATCCATTCTTTAACTTGATTAATACACTCACATAATGAAATTAGAGGACTATAATCATGAGATGATACTGATATATAAAGTTGTGTGTCATCTGCATAGGTATGGTAGTCAATGTTATAGTATTCCATAATCTGAGCAAGGGGCAGCATGTAGATATTGAATAAGAGAGGACCAAGAATAGACCCTTGAGAAACCCCACATTTAATTTTTGTTCGCTCAGACTCATAATTACGAAGTGAGACAAAATAGTCTCTATCTTGTAAGTAAGATTTTAGCCAATTTAACACTGTGCTGGTAACTCCCACCCATGCTTCTAGTCTATCAAGCAGCACATCATGATCAACTGTGTCAAATGCAGCACTGAGATCCAGTAGTACTAAAACAGAGGTTTTGGATTCATCATTATTCAAATGTAAATCATTTAAAATTTTAATAAGTGCAGTCTCGGTGCTGTGGTGTGCGTGAAATCCAGGCTGAAGTGCATTAAAAAGATTGTTTTGCACCATAAAACTGTAAATTTGTTGAAAAACTACTTTTTCAATTATTTTTCCCAAAAATGGAAGATTTGATATTGGCCTGTAATTACTTACTGCTGAAGCATCTAGATTAGGCTTTTTAAGAAGAGGTTTTATAACAGCAGTTTTTAAGGCCTGGGGAAACTGCCCTGACTGAAGAGAACTATTGACAATCTGCAATACATCTGGAGCTAAGCTGTTAAAAATATTTTTTTAAAAATTTGTTGGTACAATATCAAGGCAGCATGATGTAGATTTTATTTGTAGAAGCGTTTCTGCCAGAGCTCTGTGATCAAGGAGATCAAAATGTTCTAGATTCAATGGAGAACAAGGAGGCACAGGTGATATTGTCATGTTCCTTGGACTGCAGCTAGATATAGTTTGTCTTATCTTTGATATTTTGTCTGTGAAAAAAGCTGCAAAATCATTGCATGACTTTTTCGAGAGCAGTTCAGAAGGAACAGAGGCTGCTGGGTTTGTGAGTCTGTCTACAACAGAAAACAATGTGCGGGCATTATTGCTGTTTCTATTGATAACCTCTGAGAAAAATGATTGCCTTGCATTTTTAAATTTTTGGTTATAGTTGTGAAGACTCTCTTTGTACAAGTCGAAATGAACCTGGAGTTTGGTTTTTCGCCACTTGCGTTCTGCTCGTGTGCATTATCTTTTCTGAATTTTAACCACTGTGGCATTTCTCCAAGGTGACTTTGACTTTTTTCTTGCTGACAATACCTTGGTCTTAATTGGGGCAATGGAATCAATAACAGTCATAACTTTGGAGCTGAAACTGCTTACAAGATCATCAACAGGGGCTGATGGCATGGTTGGTGATGGTGCAAAAGCTTGAATGAATAATGCACAGCTCTTTTCGTTGATATTCCGCTTTTTGACTACCTCTGTTTCACCTGTGTTCAAAGCAGTAGGGGTGGTTGTTTTAAAAAAAACACAGCAATGATCAGAAAGAGCAACATCGGTCACCACCACCTCAGAAATATTAAGACCTTTAGAGATTATTAGATCCAGCATGTGTCCTTTGACATGTGTTGGATCTGTTACATGCTGAGAAAGTCCCAAGTTGTCCAGGATGTTCAAGAGTTCTTTTGCACTTGCATCATTGAGATTATCAACATGAATGTTAAAGTCACCCACTAAAACAATGCAATCAAAATCAATCAATCAAAATCAATGCATACAATAGATAGTAATTTAGCAAACTCGTCAAAAAAATGTGCATTGTACTTTGGGGGTCTATAAATAGTTACAAATGTTGCTCGACAGGAGGATTTGGTATGAAGAGCAACATATTCAAAGGAGTCAAACTTTCCATATGATATGTTTTTGCATTTGAGGCTATCATTAAATAAAATGGCAACTCCACCTCCTTTCTTATGTATTCTTGTTTCACTCATGAAACTGAAATTTGGAGGGGTTTATTCAATAAGAACTACAGCATTATTATCTTGTCCTAATCATGTTTCAGTTAAAAACATAAAATCAAGCTTGTAGCTTGAGGTAGCTCCCTCCGTCCATAAGGGGACACTGTAGTTTTCCCGGCCTGTGGTGGATGGGGTTAGTCCTTCTTGTACAACGCACGTCTTTGTCTTTTTACACCAGAATCAAAGCGAATGAATGATTGAAATGTTGAAGATTTTGGCAGCACCTTCCTCTTTAAAAGCAGATCTTTTGGCTTTAAAGTTAAAGACAGGAGTAAATACATGGACAAAACAAAAGTTGTTTCCAAACACTGCCATGGTCCAATACAGCATTCAGGCAGTATGTCCTACTTGCAGGTTTACTTACAAGACACCATGCTGAAAATTTAGCAGTCTCCACACAACCTGTGGAGCCAAGGCAAACACCTCCTACAAGCTAATATCTACCTCAACTCGTGCACGAAAGATTACAGGTTCAGTGCCCAGTTCACTTCAGCTGTGCACGCTCCCATGTGGTGCACACAGATCATGAGGGTGCAGGTCTTAAGGCACTTTTCAAGGTTCATTTTATTGTCATTCCACACATTACATGAAGAAATGAAATGTGTACTCAGGCACAAAACAGTCTACCCCCTTTATCCAAAAACTGACAAAAGATAAGCCCAAGATAAATATCAAGTAACACCTAAAGAGATAGTTCAGTTGAGGACAGAACAGAGCATCATCTTAAGCACAGTGCAGCATAATAGCAGCACAGGGGAGGCTGGGAGTTTATCAGTCACACGTTTGAGCCTTGTCATTCTAGCTTTCATGCTCTGCAGCAGGCCGCTCTGTTCCTGCATCTGCTGATATAAATATTTTTCATGTTTATAGTGAATATGCACGTTAACATAACCTGTACATGCACTTTTGATTTTGTAACATATATGAATGTAAAAACACTGACATATGCACTTTATTTTCATGTTTCTACTGTATAAGAATTATGAACTTAAATTTTAACATGAAAATTAACCAAAATAGTTTAACTCAGCCCTGTGATGGACTGGTGACCTATCCAGGGTGTACCCCTGCCTTTCACTCAAAGAGAGCTGGGATGTTTTCAAATATTCAAATACAGATCCAAAGTTTTATTAAAAGTATATTTCCGTTAGTTCCTGATCAGCCCACGGACTCAACACTGTTTTTCTACGATCCTTTTAAAAAAGGTTGAATAACTAAAATTCATAGTGGACTGTACTATTACACTTGACCATTTGAAGAGGGCCTGGCAGGAAGACCTTGGTATGGAAATCACAGAAAATCAATGGACAATAGCCCAAGAACATGTTCACTCCTCTATTTGTATCAGACATAGACTGTTCTAGTTCAATATTTTACGCAGATTGTTTCTGTCAAAGTTAAAACTGTCAAAGCTATGCCCCTCTGTAAATCCCTCCTGTGACAGATGTAAACAGGAACCGGCCTCACTCACACATATGTTTTGTCTTCACATTATAATATACTGGAATAAGATGTTTCAACCTTTATCCACAACCTTACAAAAACAGTTTAAGCCAGATCCAATTCTCGCTTGCACAAAGATTCATTTTACTAAATTGGAAAAACAAAATGACCCCACCCACTCAGCCCTAATGAAGGAAATAATGAAACACCCACAATAGGAAAAAATAATTTCTTACTAAGAGGGAAGTTAGACATATCTGACCTCATAGACATCGATTTTACTGATACAAACATGTGACTGTCACAGCTGTATGATATCCTCAATTCAGTGTTTACTTTTCTGTTTGTTGGTTTGTGTTTTTTTCCCCGTATACAGGTATTTTTGTGTTTCACTACAAAATAATATTTAAAGAACATGTATGAACATCATCTTATTTTTGTATGAAAAACTAATAAAGTGAGGGCAAAAAATAAATCAGTTGCATTTCATATGGTCATGTTTTTTTGGTCTCTTGGTCTCACTTTACTACACACTATATACAAAAAGTGAGTTCAATTCCAAGATACTTTTTCAGAGACTAAATCTTTTTACTGGTTTCCAAATGTTGGAAAAACAAAATTGTGTTCATCTGTGAATGACAGAAACAAGGTGATCTCCACTGACAATGTCCAGTCGCTGATTTAAATGCACATTCTGTTTTTCTTTGAGCTATTATCAAAGCATTCTTGTGTTAATGATATGATTTTGACAGCATCTTGCCAAGCTGAATAACATGTCTCTGCAGGTTTAGTTAAAAATGTCCTGAATATAGATTCAGTACAGCACCAAGACGTTACCTGTAGAACTGTGTTTGTTTTAAAAAAAAAACTTTTTGGAGCTTTTCCATATCATAAAAAAGCAGACTTCACATACGTGGCAGAAAGGGAGGTGTAGGAGGTTAAACACAAGGCAGGTATGTTACCCTGCACTCACTGGCTTCAACACACACACTAAACACAAACACAAATGCACACATACTAAAGTTTCTATTCTTTCAATGTAATGGATTTCAAAGGTACTTCATTTTCTTCTTTTCTGTTTCTTCCTCTTGCTCTCTCTCTGTGTCTTGCGAGAATTTGTGTTGTTTATTGGTGCAGACATACACATACACACAAACATGCATGTGCGCACGCACACACACACACACACACACACACACACACACACACACACACACACACACACACACACACACATCTATGAACCAGGGTCTTTATAATGAAGGAATTAATGATTTATTTGATGACACTGAGCTGACCCTTGAGCTTTGTAAAATGTTTAGTTGCATTCTACCTACAATTGAATATTTAAGTGAATATTTTTTATTACTATTGTTATTTATTTTACTGGTTAATTAATTCATGAGTGTAATATTAATTCTGTGAAACAACATTTTTTGTTTGCTCTTTTTCATGTGGATGCACATGTGCACACATATATATGCATTGACTCAGTACACAGCAAATGTTTTCACAGTATTTCACACAGTGCGCAGCAGGTGGCGATGCTGTGTTAAGGAACAAACAAAGCCAAGGTAGAAGAATAATGCAGGGTAGAAAACGTGCAGAATACAGGTTTCAAACTTTTAAAATAATCAGCTTTGCAGTTGTGTTATTGGGAAAGAAATGCATTTAATGTGTTTCCCAGACATCAAGGGTGCACACAATGAGATTTGGTGAGTACTGAATGAAAAAATAAGTTGTTTACAAAAACCTCAATGAGGAATTTGATTGGACTTATACTTTAAATTCACAAAAGATGGGTCCAAATTATTTCAGTTTAAAGTGGGATTTTGCAATCCCACCCACACCTGCTCTATGATACCAGGTATTGCTTATGTGACGCTCTCACTTACAGTATGGGTATAGTGAATAGAAGCCATTCATAAATATACAACACACGAGGAAAGATCTGAATTAAAAGTAGATTATCAACAATACAAGGTTGACTAATGCAAGAAAAAGGTTATTGTATTAAATCACCAACTCAGTGGGAATAGGAACTTGCTTCCTAGAAGAAATAATAGGTGTCATGGAGAGGCTGGCATAAATAATCGTCCACAGAGCAGTAGCAGTTTGCCTTCTCTTTGCAGAATGTGTGTTGGCTTGTCGGCTGTTTCGTGTTGGAATGTCTGGATGTGCATTTGACTTTCTCTCTCCTGCTTGGTTGCACCCTGTCTTTCTCTCTCTCTCACTTCTTTATGTTTCTCTCCCTGCAGGTTTATGGCAGAGGTTCCCTGGATTAAATGGTTTAGGTATTATGTATTGCTGATGTTATAGGTTACAGTAGGTTGAACACAGGTGAGCATTAGGCACAGATTATGTGTGTTTGTGTGTGTCAGAGCAACCAGTATTGAATCTGAAATCCCCCTCATTCATTCTTTTTTCCCTATTTGAGATGGCAATGAGGGTTGATATTTCTTCCATGTACACCCATGAGGTAACACAAGTAAACGTGATCTCATGGGTGCCTCATGCCTGAAGGCTCACATGAGTCCGTATGTCAAATTCAACCCAGTAAGCAGTGTCTGGATGTTGGTGTAGCATTTTTCTTGTTACAGCAAAGCAAGATTTTCATTTTTTTTTTAAATTTCAAAACAACTTTCAGTATTTGTTCATTTTTTAAATAGTATTATTTATAGTTAAGCCAAAAAATGTAATAGCTGCTAAATAGATGCTAAAATAATTGAACATTATTTGCACTCAGCACAAATGATTACTAAATATGGATTTTTTGCTTTGTGGGTCAGACGTGGACAGACATTGCCTTGTTGCTGAACTGCAAAAAAGTCATTTGTAGCTGGAGACAGCAATTTTTTTGGCTTCCCAAAAACTAATCTTTGCTCGCATGACTTTCTTTTGCTCATGTAAATAAATTGCAGTTACTGTAAGAATACATTTGAAATGCTATATAAGCTACGTAAACTTTACATTGCACATTTTAAACAGTAATGTCAGTGCAGCATATTTCATAGAGACCACTGCTCAGAGCCCACAAGTGTTTAGGTTTGCATAGCTATGAAATCAGTCTGTGCATGTGTGTGTATGTGAGCACGCACACGTGCATGTATGTGGGCTTCATCCTTCGCTGTCTTGTTTTGGCTCCAGGGTCCAAATGTGTTCAGTCAAGCATCTGTCTGTCTATTTGTTGAAACATACACTCACTGCCTTTCTCACCTACACACACACACACACACGCACACACACGCACACACACACACACACACACACACACACCCTCTAACTCATTCCTGTATGTCACTGCCATGGTGATGTGTATATATCTCAATCTATTTATCTATCTATATACGTTTTAATCAAGTGTAGATGTAGATATAGTAGTGACAGCTACAGTGATCTCTCGCACCTGTACACACACAGTCTTGGACTATTGTAAATATGATGCAAATATCAAAATAGTTGCACATGCACAGATGCAAAAAAAAATGCATAATGATAAACAACTGTCCTTAAACTGTCAAACACACTCTACCCAATATGTGGTCATTGATTGATCTTAATACTCTTACACACTAAATGTCCTTGCACTACAAAGACTATTCATTTTAATAACAGGATATTTTATCTACTGATGAACAGGTTACATACAGACTCACACAAATGGTTCTGGATACTGTTTTGTTTTGAATCAAGAGGAAACTTGCCAGAATGCCTGCATGAAAACGGGTGCCACACCAGCAGAGATGTGTTTCCAATCTGTGCATGATCTTTTTCATTCCTTTGTTTTCCTTCTATTCCACATGTGGAACAAAATGCAAGATCTCACCAGGACATATTTCAAAACGCTGCATAGTTTAAGGTCACCAAGAGACTTGAAAATGATGGCCAAGAATCGTGTCTATACTGTAGCTGTAAGTAGCTTTGTGTTACAGGATTTATAGCTTGTGTATTTCCTACACAATCTACTTGAACTTATGCCCAAATGACATAAGGTTCTTTGTAAATACTTGTGAAGATATGTGGATTATTAGCAGTGGTTATGAAGGGTAGGCTTTGTCTTTGATTCCACTTTTTCTCATGTTTCTTAGCACAGGTATTGTAATTGGAAAATCAGATATTTATATTGATCCCCTGATGGCTGATGGCTGCTCATAGTTAGCATCAGGAACCTGTTATCAGAACTAGAACAGACTTTATGTTCTAGCATTACAAGATACAATCCTACAATATTCCTGCAGGTGTACAGGGACTGAATTCCCAGCAGTCATTGCGGTGCTATGTGTCTTCACTTGGCTTCATTATAGGAGTGGCATCCATAACATCATATGTGGCAGAGAAAAGAAAAGAGAAAAGATCAATCTCCATTGTTTTGTGGAGAGAGCATATTATATAGGATGGAGGGAAATAGAGGTTTGGGACAGTGATGTACCACCAAACCCCAAAGGAGAGTAGTATGATGGTTAAAACAGGCAACATGCTTATACATCAGGTGTGTGTGTTACTTTTCTCCAAACATGACATGCATTAACTGCATCAGTGTAGTTACCAAATACCTCAAAGGCAGCCAAGTGTACAAACCTTTGCCCAGCACTGTTTTGTGGTGCTTCTCCCAGTGGATGATGAATGATTTGGTCCTGGAAGCTGAGTCCACTGAGTCATAGCAAAGTGTATCACTTCATAACAGACTTGATAATAACAAGTAATGCAGCTGCTTTTTGACAGCATGCCCATTGATGTACATCTGGAGATATTTTCATTGGAACAGCCAGGTCTGGGTTGAATGGAAGAAAAATGGGCGTGTGTGTGTGTTGGCATCTTCAGACAGGCCCATCCCATCACTGAACCTGTTGTTATGGTAAAATCATTCAAAATAGCTAAAAATAAAAGCTGTGTAGCAATAGTGTGCAGTGAAATCAATATATTTTTCGATAAAATGAAAGCAGCTTGCACAACCTATGGTAAAACGGAGCAAAAACAGGAATGTCTTGCACCTTTAGAAAGAAACCTAAACATTTTGCTGCTGACCCAGTATAAGGAACACTTTCAGCCATCCCAGTACTGGTAAATCACTCTGTGGATACAGGCAATAAAACTCATCATACTATAACAGTCAGATCATGTATTTAATGATAGATAAATGTGCTGTGAAATCTAACAGCAGTTGCCATGCAAACAAATGCCAAAAAATATTATTTTTCAGATGTGTACAGGGGTGTTTCACAGCTATGTGGCTGAATATGTAGTAACCTGGCTTAATTTGAGATGTAGAACAAGACAGAAGTGAATTAGAGCTGTTTTAATAAAGTGAAGTCTTGGAGGCTGGAAGCTGGAAGCTGTGACAAACTGTCCTCTTCGCACCACAGGCAGTTCCTGGAAAACAGAGCCAGGAGGTTTAGTGATTTAATGAGCACTAGGATGTTCTCCTTCTGTCCACATGGGTTTACATTGGTTACTTTAAAATTTCATAGGGTGCTCTTACTTTAAACCTTTGCTCTGCAAGAAATATGACCTTATTGAGTTAGGCCAGTAGATGTTGGAAGAGAGAAGCTTGTGGGTTATAGATTATTCCTGTGTATCTAACTGGTTTCAGGTTTTGACAACGCTGCAGCACCCAGGGAGCAGTTGGGGGTCCGGTGCCTTGCTCAAGGGTCTCACCTCAGTCATGGTATTGGGGGTGGACAGGGCACTGGCTATTCACTCTGAGACTCAAACCCGTGACTTTCAGGTTACACATCCAACTCCCTATCCATTAGGCCACGACTGCCCCAAAGAACCATATAGTGGGGTTTTCTAACACAAGACAGCAGTGTGCACTAGTGTGAACAATAAAATAGGGTTTTATTGGATTCTAGGGAGGAATTAAATGGACAGGAGCCCCATCAGAGAGGGCACAGAACACGAACTGCTGATACTTTAAGAAATACCATGACCATGAGTAATGTGAAAATTAATAAAACAAAAAGAAACCTGTTGTAGCAAGCAGAGCTGACATAGTGTTTGGAGGTATTCACAAATCAAAACTTGAATGTTGTCAATTCCCCCAAGGAGTTTTTTCAAAAAAAATATTGTGATTGCAATAATCTTCTGCTGTGTAATTGCTTGTGGTCTGACATAATTATGATATTTTTATGATACTTAAACAGCTTTCAAACATGTGGCTTGTTCTCAATATCAACTCTTCTTGAATAAGTCCTGACAATTAAGACTGATCCTGATAAAATGAGTCTTTAAGTGGTGGTGGTAAACTCTGTTTGGTGTCGGTGGTGAGACACTTTCCATCAGTTCTACCGAATGCTACTAATTAGACTGATAGATTTAGATTATTTGAGTAAATAGTTTTCATTAGATTCTATTTTCATGTTTCTTATATCTTTTCTCTGAAACATCAGTGGCAGCTATTATGCAAAAGTTATTATATTTACACAAATCAACACAGCTGGGCTGCATCAGCCGGGGAAAGTACTGGGAAGAAAGTGGATATAAGAGCTACCATAAAGAACAATAATAAAGTGACAGGAGAGGAGGAAATCTATGAGAACATAAGCACACAGGCAAAAAAGTCCTCCCTTAACAGGGGTGGAGGGCTCAGACATAACCTGTCTTCAATCTACCAGGCTGCACTTCATCTGTTTCCAGGAAATTAAGGAACATATCATGTCTTCCAGGGAGGACACACTCTGCAGCCAGTTGGTGAATCAGAGGGGGTCACATGAGTCCACCATTAGATCCTAACGACCCTCACCTGAGCTCACTTCTATTGTTCACCCAACGACTCCATTCAGACCAGGTGTGAAGTGAAACCAACTCAGGAGTGTGGGTCTAATGACTGTCACCTGATTTACATAGCTCACCTAATGAGCCTATGGGTCTAGGGGTGGAGTGAAACCAACCTGTGAGATAAATTGGAGGTTCCATACCAGCTTTCTTTTAGACTGATGAAGCTACTTGGATGAGTAATGAAACATTTCAACTTAAAAACTAGAAGCCCAGTTGCCCTGACTCAGCCTCTGGATAACTTAACCTGGACAACTGAGAATATCAACTGAGAATCTTTCAATTCAATTCAATACAATTTTATTTGTATAGCGCCAAATCACAATACAAATCATCTCAAGGCACTTTACAAAAACAAAAAAACCCAACAAATCCCTTATGAGCAAGCACTTGGTGACAGTGGAGAGGAAAAACTCCCTTTAACGGAAGAAAAAACCTCCAGCAGAACCGGGCTCAGTTTGGGCGGCCATCTGCTTCGACCGGTTGGGGTGAGTGGCTAGAGGAGAGAGAAAAGAACAGCAACAATAAACAACAAATACACAGTGCAGGTTGGTGGGGACAGTAACTACACATCAGCGATACACAGCTCCAGGACAAGGGACACCTGCAGAAGGTACAGAAAGAGAGAAAGATAGCACAAACTAGGGAGCACAAGGTTAGTGAAATTCAATGGTGGAATATTCATGTGAGGTAGGAGGAGAGGAAGAGAAGGGAAGGAAAAGGGAGGGAGGGTTAGGGTAGAGGAGCTCAGTGCACCGATGGTCCTCGGGCAGTCTAGGCCTAAGGGATGGTTCAGGGTTACCTGAAGTCAGCCCTAACTATACGCTTTGTTAAAGAGGAAGGTTTTAAGTCAAGCCTTAAAAGTGTCTGCCTCCTGAACCCAGACTGGGAGCAGGTTCCACAGGAGAGGAACTTGATAACTAAAGGCTCTGCCTCCCATTCTGCTTTTGGAAACTCTGGGAACCACA
Organism: Mastacembelus armatus; assembly: GCF_900324485.2. NCBI lineage: Eukaryota > Metazoa > Chordata > Actinopteri > Synbranchiformes > Mastacembelidae > Mastacembelus > Mastacembelus armatus. Next base: position 24,622,827 of record NC_046642.1, read on the forward strand.
AGTAGACCTGCACTCTGAGAGCGAAGTGGTCTATTGGGATAATATGGTACTATGAGGTCTTTAAGGCATGAAGGAGCTTGATCATGAAGGGATTTGTATGTGAGAAGAAGGATTTTAAATTCTATTCTGTATTTTACAGGGAGCCAATGAAGAGAAGCTAATATAGGAGAAATATGATCTCTCTTGCTAGTTCCTGTCACGACTCTGGCTGCAGCATTCTGGATTAACTAGAGGTTTTTTATGGAGATACTGGGACATCCAGATAGTAATGAGTTACAGTAATCTAGCCTTGAGGTAACAAATGCATGGACTAGTTTTTCTGCATCATTTTGAGACAGGATGTTCCTGATTTTGGCAATGTTGCGCAGGTGAAAGAAGGCAGTTCTAGAGATTTGTTTTATATGTGAATTAAAAGACATGTCCTGGTCAAAAATAACTCCAAGGTTTTTCACAGTAGTGCTGGAGGCCAGGGCTATGCCATCTAAAGTAGCTATAATTTTGGAAATGTTATTTCTGAGGTTTTTAGGCCCAAATACAATAACTTCTGTTTTCTCTGAATTTAAAAGTAGAAAGTTACTGGTCATCCAGGCCTTTATGTCAGTTAGACAGGCTTGAAGTCTGGTTAACTGGTTTGTGTTAACAGGTTTCATAGAGAGATACAGCTGAGTGTCATCTGCATAGCAGTGGTAATTAATAGAGTGCTTCCTAATGACATAGCCTAAAGGAAGCATGTAGAGGGTGAACAGAATCTGTCCTAGCACAGAGCCTTGTGGAACTCCATAACTAACTTTTGTGCATGTGGAAGGTTTATCATGGACATGAACAAACTAGAATCTGTCCGATAAATAGGATTGGAACCATTTTAATGCTGTTCCTCTGATACCAGTCACTTACTCCAGTCTCTGTAATAAGATGTTGTGGTCAATAGTGTCGAATGCTGCACTAAGGTCTAGGAGGACAAGTATAGAAACAAGTCCATTATCTAAGGCTAAGAGAAAATTGTTGGCGACTTTTAACTGTGCTGTTTCTGTACTATGATGTGCTCTAAATCCTGATTGAAAATCTTCAAATAGTTCTTTCCTGTGTAAGTGGTCTGATAGTTGCTTAGCAACAGCTTTTTCTAGGATTTTGGAAATAAATGGTAGGTTGGATATTGGTCTATAATTAGCCAAGACTCCTGGATCAAGACTAGGCTTTTTGAGTAAGGGTTTGATTACTGCAGTCTTAAAGGCCTGTGGTACGTAGCCTGATACTAGAGAGAAATTTACTGAGTCTAATAAAGATGAGTTAATTAATGGCAGGGTGTCTTTAAGCAGTCTAGTCGGAATGGGAATGCCATTTCCTTTCCAGCCTTCGTGATGCCTGCTTTAAGGTACGAATATGTAAACTGTACCATGGGGCTAATCTCCTCAGATTCTTTAACTTCTTTTTCAGAGGGGCCACAGTATCAAGCGTTTCACACAGTGAGGCTACAGCACTGTCAACAACATGATCAATTTGGTAGGGAGTGCCCTTTGGCTGCCCTCCACTGTGTTGGTACAAGGCATAGAAGTAAATAAAGATAGAATCATTTTCTTAAATATATTAACATCATTGTCAGATGAACATCTGCTGTAGTGGAATTTTCTTCCAAACGCTGCATGATTTATTATCTTAAATTCAAAAGTTATTAAAGAATGATCTGACAAAATAGGATTTTGGGGAGAAACTATTAAATGTTCAATTCAATTCAATTCAATTCAATTTTATTTGTATAGCGCCAAATCACAATACAAATCATCTCAAGGCACTTTACAAAAACTAAAACTAAAAACCCAACAATTCCCTTATGAGCAAGCACTTGGCGACAGTGGAGAGGAAAAAACTCCCTTTAACGGAAGAAAAAAAAACCTCCAGCAGAACCGGGCTCAGTTTGGGCGGCCATCTGCCTCGACCGGTTGGGGTGAGTGGATAGAGCAGAGAGAAAAGAACAGCAACAATAAACAACAAATAGACACTGCAAGTTGGTGGGGCCAGTAACTGCACATCAGCGATAAACAGCTCCAGGACCAGGGACACCTGCAGAAGGTACAGAGAGAGAGAGAGAGAGAGAGAGGGAGGGAGAGAGCACAAACTAGGGTAGAGAGAGAGCACAAGGTTAGTAACATTCAATGGTGGAATATACATGAGGTGGGAGAGAAGAGGGGGGGGGTTAGGGTAGGGGAGCTCAGTGCACCGATGGTCCTCGGGCAGTCTAGGCCTATAGCAGCATAACTAACTAAGGGATGGTTCAGGGTTGCCTGAAGCCAGCCATAACTATATGCTTTGTCAAAGAGGAAGGTTTTAAGTCTAGCCTTAAAAGTACAGAGAGTGTCTGCCTCCTGAACCCAGGCTGGGAGCTGGTTCCACAGGAGAGGAGCTTGATAACTAAAGGCTCTGCCTCCTAGTCTTCTTTTGGAATCTCTGGGAACCACAGGTAGACCTGCACTCTGAGAGCGAAGTGGTCTATTGGGATAATATGGTACTATGAGGTCTTTAAGGTATGAAGGCGCTTGATTATGAAGGGATTTGTATGTGAGAAGAAAGATTTTAAATTCTATTCTATATTTTACAGGGAGCCAATGAAGAGAAGTCAATATAGGAGAAATATGATCTCTCTTGCTAGTTCCTGTCAGGACTCTGGCTAGGCATTCTGGATTAATTGGAGGCTTTTTATGGAGATATTGGGACATCCAGATAGTAATGAGTTACAGTAATCTAGCCTTGAGGTAACAAATGCATGGACTAGTTTTTCTGCATCATTTTGAGACAGGATGTTCCTAATTTTGGAAATGTTGCGCAGGTGAAAGAATGCAGTTCTAGAAATTTGTTTTATGTGTGAGTTAAAGGACATGTCCTGGTCAAAAATAACTCCAAGGTTATTTCAAGTTCAATTTCGATGCCATAGGTGAGAACAAGATCAAGGGTGGGATTGAAACAGTGTGTGGATATATTTAGCCTGGTCAGCCAGATAAACTCTTTTTTTCGACATGTGGCTAAACATGTCATAGCTGGTCAGATTGGGGAGGGGCCCAGACAAAACTACGGAGTCCAACGTTGTTTTGCCAAAGTTACACACCGACTGAACATAAATTTTAGTGACCTCCGATTGGTGTAATCGGTTGTCATTGCTGCCGACATGAATAACAATTTTAGTCTTAGCCAACAGCTTCAGATTTGACTCGATGTCGCCCACTCTGGCCCCAGGAATACATTTGACTATAGTCGCTGGTGTCTCTAGCTTCCTGTTTCTGACTATGGAATCACCAATTATCAGAGTATGTATGTATGTAATGTAATGGTGATGCAGATATTTTGAGCTTTATTTATTTTGCTTAGAGTTAAAATTTCAGTCCTAATTTTTGATATTTTTCAGACTCCAAAGTAACCATTTAGATTTGGTAGTCAATCTATCCAAGTAATGCCACCATGACAATTTGCTCTGATGCTTTCTTAGATGTGGGTACCCACTAGTGGACCAAGGCAGCTCTAACTAGCAGGCAGTTAATGTTACCATTATAATCAGCGTCATCATCATCTCAGTAGTATTGTCTCAGCAAGCCCCCGGTAATTTAATTTATCCTTTTAATCATGAGATAAGTTGGTGTAGACTGACTTAATGTTTTTATGACAATGTGCTTCACTGTGCATTTAATGTTCCAGGAGAGCTTTCTTTATAATTGTGACAGTATTGTTTGATCGGCTCCACTCCTAATTGTACTGATAATGGTAAAAGTATAAAGATGAGCCCATGATGTCAGCACTTCAGCATGTGCAGGATTTGTCAAAATATGTTCACATAACTCTCTTTAAATACATAAGAGCAGTATTTCTATTGGCACTTCAATGTCTCATAACAAATGTACAACCTGATCAAATGTGTAACTGGTAACACGCAATGTCATTCTTGTGTTAATAATAGACATCTCAGCTTTTCACAAGAGAAGCTGAAACAACCCAAGGTTTGGGGCCACCAGCTGAATCAAGACATGAGTTGATCTACAATCAACAAGTATCTAATCCAGAGACCAAAATTTGAAATGTTTTTTGTTCTGCACTAAAGCCATTACAAATAAACCACAGTGGCTCCTTTCACAGAGGATATGCTTTGAAATCTGCTACTCAGCCCACTGGACTATGATTTAGGGTAAAGAAACAGAGTAGGCAGATTATAGAAATAGCGGGGAGGATAGAGTACAAAGAAAAAGCATATGATAAAGACCTCTGGAGTTTGTGAGATTTATGAGGAACATGTGTAAACAGAGATTACCAGAGCATCAGAGACAGGCTAAGATACAGTAACTGTACCCTGAACTTTTAGCTGAGGGATTCAATAACAAAGAAACTAAATGAAATTTTACACTGCTAGGTATTGGTAAACATGGATATATATGGAAACCCTTTCTTACACAGTGTGTTGTGTGGGTTTATAATATTATAATATTGTTAGACAAATATCTCCATAACTTAGGGTTTATTGTGAATATTCAGTTTGCTATAAATAGGAGAGGTCAAAAATGAAAATTATTCAGACTAAATATGTTCTTTTCTGAAGCATTTCATTTTAATTTTCTGGACTATAAATTGCACTTCTTTTTTACTCCTCTGCGACTTATACAGTGAAGCGACTTATATGTATATTTAGTGTCATTTTGTCGAGTAGTCACTAATGTTAGCTGACACTCTTGACACAATTGAATATAATGTTGTATGTCTGAAAATGTCAAAAAGTTTTTGTTCACAATAAAACTCTAACTCCTAGGGTAACACAAGTGAAAATGCCACCCAAAAGAAAGAGCTATACTGCAGACTTCAAAGTGGAGGTAATAAAGTCTGCAGCTGAAACAGAGTTTGGAATGAGTGTTGGCATTCAGACAACCTGAGACATGCGGAGGAGATGCTGTTTCATCTCCGCACACCCTGATGTTGGCACAGTTGTTAAACTCAATTCAATTCAATTCAGTTTTACTTGTATAGCGCCAAATCACACTACAAATCATCTCAAGGCACTTTGCAAAAACTTTAACTAAAAACCCAACAAATCCCTTATGAGCAAGCACTTGGCGACAGTGGAGAGGAAAAAGTCCCTTTAACAGAAGAAAAAACCTCCAGCAGAACCAGGCTCAGTTTGGGCGGCCATCTGCCTCGACCGGTTGGGGTGACTGGATAGAGCAGAGAGAAAAGAACAGCAACAATAAACAACAGACAGACACTGCAGGTTGGTGGGGCTAGTAACTGCACATCAGCGATATACAGCTCCAGAACCAGGGACACCTGCAGAAGGTACAGAGAGAGAGAAAGAGAGCGCAAACTAGGAGAGAGAGAGCACAAGGTTAGTGAAATTCAATGGTGGAATATTCATGTGAGGTGTGAAGAGAAGGGAAGGGGAGGGAGGGTTAGGGTAGGGGAGCTCAGTGCACCGATGGTCCTCGGGCAGTCTATGCCTATAGCAGCATAACTAAGGGATGGTTCAGGGTTGCTTGAAGTCAGCCCTAACTATATGCTTTGTTAAAGAGGAAGGTTTTAAGTCTAGCCTTAAAAGTGTCTGCCTCCTGAACCCAGACTGGGAGCAGGTTCCACAGGAGAGGAACTTGATAACTAAAGGCTCTGCCCCCCATTCTGCTTTTGGAAACTCTGGGAACCACAAGTAGACCTGCACTCTAAGAGCGAAGTGGTCTATTGGGATAGAGACTGTGTCTGCCCCTCGAACATATAAATCAAATAAATCAGAAGTTAACAGTTATTCATAAAAACTTAATAAAAATTAAGACCACTCCTCTTATTGAACAGAAAAACAGAACTGTCAAATGTGGACTATTAAATATTAGGTCCCTTTCATCTAAATCTTTGTTAGTAAATGATTTGATAACTGATCACCAAATTGACCTACTTCTTACTGAAACCTGGTTACAGCAGGATGAATATGTCAGTCTGAATGAATCAACCCCCCTCAGTCATAAAAATTATCATGTTCCTCGAAGCACAGGTCGAGGTGGAGGAGTAGCTACAATCTTTCATCCTCAGAACAATTTTAACTCATTTGAGAGCCTCACTCTTAGTCTCTCACATCCAAACTGGAAAACACAAAAACCAGTTCTACTTGTCATTGTGTACCGTCCACCTGTCCCTTACTCAGAGTTTTTAACTGAATTCCCTGACTTCCTGTCTGATCTAGTGCTTAGATCAGATAAAGTTATTATAGTGGGAGATTTTAACATTCATGTAGATGTTGAAAATAACGGCCTCAGCATTGCATTTAATTCTATATTAGATTCAATTGGTTTCATTCAAAATGTTAATAAACCCACCCACTGTTTCAATCACACCCTTGATCTTGTTCTGACCTATGGCATCGAAATTGAACATCTAATAGTTTTTCCCCTAAATCCTGTTTTGTCAGATCATTCTTTAATAACTTTTGAATTTAAAATGATGGATCATGCAGCGTTTGGAAGAAAATTCCACTACAGGAGATGTTTATCCAACAACGCTGTTAATAAATTTAAGAAAATGATTCCATCTTTATTTATGTCTATGCCAAGTATAAACATAGTGGAGGGCAGCTGCTTCAATCCCACTCCCTACCAAATTGATCATGTTGTTGACAGCGCTGTAACCTCACTGCGTGAAATGCTTGATTCTGTAGCCCCTCTGAAAAAGAAGTTAGTGAATCAGAGAAGACTAGCCCCATGGTATAATTTACATATTCGTACCTTAAAGCAGGCATCACGAAGGCTGGAAAGGAAGTGGCGTTCCACAAACTTAGAGGAAATTTTTCTAGCCTGGAAAAACAGTCTACTAACATATAAAAAAGCTCTACATAAAGCCAGAACTGCATACTATTCATCGCTAATAGAGGAAAATAAGAACAATCCCAGGTTTCTTTTCAGCACTGTAGCCAGGCTGACAAAAGTCACAGCTCTGTTGAGCCCAGTGTTCCCTTAGCTCTCAGCAGTGATGAATTTATGAGTTTCTTTACAAATAAAATCACAACTATTAGAGATAAAATTCAGCAGATGCTTCCTATACCTGCAATAAATGAATCTTCTACTACAGTAGCTCTTGAATCATCTGTAGGACCTCAGTTATGTTTAGACTGCTTCTCTCCCATAGATCTCTCTGAATTTACATCAGTAGTTGCTTCATCGAAATCATCAACGTGTCTCTTAGACCCCATCCCGACTAGACTGCTTAAAGGCACCCTGCCATTAATGAACTCATCTTTATTGGATTTGGTAAATTTATCTCTAGTATCAGGCTACGTACCACAGGCCTTTAAGACTGCAGTAATCAAACCTTTACTCAAAAAGCCCAGTCTTGATCCAGGAGTCTTGGCTAATTATAGACCAATATCCAACCTGCCATTTATTTCTAAAATCCTAGAAAAAGCTGTTGCTAAGCAGCTATCAGACCACTTACACAGGAATGAACTATTTGAAGATTTTCAATCAGGATTTAGAGCACATCATAGTACAGAAACAGCACTGTTGAAAGTTACCAACGATCTTCTCTTAGCCTCAGATAATGGACTTGTTTCAATACTTGTCCTCCTAGACCTTAGTGCAGCATTCGACACCATTGACCACAACATCTTATTACAGAGACTGGAGCATGTGATTGGTATCAGAGGAACAGCATTAAAGTGCTTCCAATCCTATTTATCGGACAGATTCCAGTTTGTTCATGTCCATGATGAACCTTCCACACGAACAAAAGTTAGTTATGGAGTTCCACAAGGCTCCGTGCTAGGACCGATTCTGTTCACCCTGTACATGCTTCCTTTAGGATATGTCATTAGGAAGCACTCTATTAATTACCACTGCTATGCAGATGACACTCAGTTATATCTATCTATTAAACCTGTTAATACAAACCAGTTAACCAGACTTCAAGCCTGTCTAACTGACATAAAGGCCTGGATGACCAGTAACTTTTTACTTTTAAACTCGGAGAAAACAGAAGTCATTATATTTGGGCCAAAAAATCTCAGAAATAACTTTTCTCAAATTATAGCTACTCTAGATGGCATAACCCTGGATTGTCAGGCTTTAGGTCGGCTAATAAACTCGGCCAGATTTCTAGAGATGAGAGCTGCACCATTCAAAGTGGGATGGATGCCGTCTCTCGCTACCAGACCGGGTTTTCCCCAGAAAGTGGCCCAATTGTGTATGAAGCCCACACCTAGACAGCCAGCGACGGAACGATGACATGCGGCTAAACATGTCATCGCTGGTCAGACTGGGGAGGGGTCCAGAGAAAACTACGGAGTCCAACATTAATTTGGCGAAGTTACACACCAACTCAACATTAATTTTAGTGACCTCCGATTGGCGTAATCGGGTGTCATTGCTGCCGACGTGAATAATAATTTTCCCATATTTACGATTAGCCTTAGCCAGCAGCTTCAGATTTGACTCCATGTCGCCCGCTCTGGCCCCAGGAATACATTTGACTATGGTCGCTGGTGTCTATAGCTTCACATTTCTGACTATGGAATCGCCAATTATCAGAGTCGGTTTCTCAGCAGGTGTGTCGCTGAGCGGGGAAAATCTATTAGAAACGTGAACAGGCAGATGATGAGCTGTGGGGCTTCTGCTTAGGAGTACGTTTCCGTCGGACCGTCGCCCAGGTTAATTCTCCGGGCTGCTCCGGAGCTGCCCTTGGACCGCTAACAGACCCTGAGCTCGGTGGCTCCACACCTGCTAACGGGGCTAGGCTAGCTGGCTTTTGTTCAAAGGTGCGGGGCTGAGCTTCCAAATCAGTGATCCTAGCCTCCAAAGCTACCAGAACCTTACACTTATTACAGGTATCATTATCGCTAAAGGAGGCAGAGGAATAACTAAACGTGGCACACTGAGCAGGAAAGAGAGAGAGAGGGAGGAGTCATGTTACTAGCTAGCTAAGCTAACTGGTAGGCTAACGAGCGCTAAGTCAGGAAATAGCAATAAATACCGGTAAAAATAGAAAGGTACTTGACTAGTACCGGAATGTAGCAGTTAATGAATTGTTTAGAGAGTTTAGTTGTTTTTTAGGAGTGTTAGACTATAGCTAGCCTGTTGCTAATCTGTAGAGGAACTATACAACACACACAATATGACACGCTTGCAATAGAAAGTGATTCACTTACCCGGAAACAGTTATTGACTGGAGTCAACTTTACTACAATTTCATAATGTACTTCTGCTTGTTGTTATTCTAGCCTACGTTCTTCATAGCATCATTTAGACTATAATTAGTATAATTAGAAATATGACTTATACACTGAAGCAACTTATATATGTTTTTTTCTGTTCAATAAGGCAGTTTATTGTCCAGAAAATACAGTGGTTTAATTATCTGGGTTTAGCCTTAGGATTGGAATACCATAGTTATATAAGAAAAAAAACCTTCATTCAACAACAATTATAATAAAGAACTTAGACCTTTGTCCTCCATAATGGGGTGGAAGTGGGATCAGAGACACATTAACAAAAGATCTGTATTACAAAAGACCTTTTCATATAGGTTTGTTTAGAATTTGACCGAAGCAACAGGTGGGCAGGTCAGTGACATAAGTGTTTTCAGCCGTTACCAACAAGATCAATCCTCTTACACAGTCAACATGCACAATACATCCAAGCCATACAAAAAGCAGACTTTACATTTCTGTAATTAAAATAAAATGTATTTCCGATAAACTCCTATGTCAACACAGCTGTGGTATGGTATTTCAGTACTGCAGCTATTATGTACAGTATCTGGGCTTAAGGGATGATTAGCCTGTTGAAACTTTATCCTGTTTGAGTCACTGAAAATTTTATCCAGGTAGATCACATGAATAATTCCAGCTTTTTTAAAGTATGCGTCGGTGTGTGAGTTGCCGCCGGCACAGGCTCGATATCTATGGATGGATTATTATAATTGCTTAATCTGTATTCACAAACTCAAATATACCTCAGGAGGGAAAAGGGAGAGGAAGAGCGGGGCGGACGGTTGGAAAGGTGAAGGCATGTCCAAAAAAAATAGACAGAGAAGGGAGAAAGAAAGGTAGTGAGGAGGAAACACAACACAGTGAGACCGAAAGAAAGAAAGAAAGTGGCAATGTGTTCAACAGGAAAACAGTCTCTGGGAGGGTGAGCGAGGCAAATGTAGGACAGACAGAGAGAGGGAGTGGAGATGAATGGACGTATATAGGTATAGAACGGAATGGAGAAGCTGCATTCCTGACTGCACAGTTACAAAACGAGAAAAGAAAGAGGGAACCACGTTAATCTAATCTCCAGATGTTTTAACAACCAGGTCAATCTAGTCTACACACACACACTTATTCACAGGGAGCACATCCCATCTATTTCAGACTTCGGGACCTTGGCAGCTTTACAAGTCAGCAAACATCAACAGGACTAAACACCAACTGGATACTTTTTGACATCTGCTTTTCTTCTAAAGCTCTGACTTTGCAGCCTACATCGAAATTTAAAGGACTAGTTTTGGAAGTCTATTTTGTACTTAAATTGTTTATCATTCCCCCTTTTTGCAAGAATTTCCAGGTGAGTTTGTGGTCTTTAAAACAAGAGGTTGTTAAATGCTTCCAGATGTAAAAGTAACTTCAACTGAGGCTCATGTTTACTTTAAGGTTTGTTAGTTAATTCGAGTTATCTGCTTTTCATTTAGAAATGATCTGTATATGTTGGTACAATATTTTGAGTACTATTTTCTACTGAAGCTTTTTACACTAAACTGTGAGCTGAGTGAATTATTACTGGTGACTGTCAGTTAAATAACTTCAAGGTGTTAGTGTCAGAAAGTGACACCCTTTGAGCCATATTTGTCTTTCCCAGATGAAATAATGGCATCTAACCTAGACCATGTTGTGACAGATGTGGTTGGTGTCACTGTTATTCATTTGTTAGTTGGCTTGTGTTTAGTGAAATTAGCAGCAGAAAACGGTGCTATTTACTGTGGTCTATGGAGCATATTTTTAACAGCAGCTATTTGTCTTCAAAAGCTTGTGCTCTTGTAACCAATATGGCCAATATGTAACCTATTGTAAGTTTCCCATATGATTTTGTTCAAACAGCATCTGAAATTGGAAATATTGCAATACTGTCTGGAAGACAGGAATGACTGTCTAAGAGTTTAATATAACCAGATCCTTTAAGCGCAATGCATTTTCTCACACTTAACATATATGTATTTCAAGTAAGCTATTTATTAGCCATATCCAGATATGATGTAATGAATAAAAAGGGTCAAATTTTGGTAATATGAGGCAAACTTTGCCTGCAGTGCACAAAGTATTTTAGGTTTGCTTGAAAGTCACCTGAGCTTTTCTGTGTCAAACTGGAGCGAGTTCAACTGTGAGAGATTTACAGCCAGTACTTGCAAAGTAATCTGAACAAAATCTGCTCGTGAAAATAGTTTAAAGGATCGATTAGCGTAGGACTTTTGTTCTCATTCCGTTTACTCAGTGTGACTGCAGAACATTTGTTCCCTATTTTTAGCCCTCAGGACCACAACGCTTGTAGTGACATGTAAAACCAAAGTGTGCTCTATTCAACCCCATAGGTCTATAAAAATGATGAAAAACATTGTGTCCCCATGTAATAAATTTAAACACGTGGCACATAAGGCAGCCATCAGGTCCAGTGAATATTTTATTAAATTTTAGAATATATGGCTGCCAGGATGTGTCATTGTTTAACTTACTACATAACCTTTGGAGACAAGGCTCAACAACATGAAAGTATTTGTATACTGTACATACACTGTCTGTGGAGATGCTCAGTCGTCCAGGTGAAGTTATCTAAAGGTTGAGTCATGGCGATTGGACAGACATGTTGTCTTGAATAGAACAGCTGTAACTTGGCTGGCAGTCAGAATATGAGCTTAGATCGGGTAGTCAGAAAAGAATGTAGACAGGGCTCTTTATGTCATGAAAATGTTAATAATTTTAATACATTATTTCAGTAAAAACTAACTTATAACATTAACAATGGCTGGGTCATCATTTATGTTATCTGGTATACCTGTGGCTTTATTCCACTTACTATGACAAGTAAAAATATCTGCTTACTACAGTGTTGGACAGTAGAGTTACATATTTGATTGTACAGACAAAAGCATTTCCTCAGATGTTTTTGTTTGTTTGTTTTATATGAGGGACTTTGTTCCTCTTTAGATAACTATACTTAGAAAGCAGGGGGACATTAGTCAGTCCTAGCACACAGCATAGATGCATCCTTTCATTCAACTTCAATTCTATTCAATTCAATTCAATTTTAGTTGTATAGCGCCAAATCACAATACAAATCATCTCAAGGCACTTTGCAAAAACAAAAAAACCCAACAAATCCCTTATGAGCAAGCACTTGGTGACAGTGGAGAGGAAAAATTCCCTTTAATGGAAGAAAAAACCTCCAGCAGAACCGGGCTCAGTTTGGGCGGCCATCTGCCGCGACCGGTTGGGGTGAGTGGATAGAGCAGGGAGAAGAGAACAACAACAATAAACAGCAAAAAGACACTGCAGGTTGGTGGGGACAGTAACTGCACATCAACAATATACAGCTCCAGGACCTGCAGATGGTACAGAGAGAGAGAGAGAGAGAGAGAGAGAGAGGGAGAGAGAGAGCACAAGGTTAGTGACATTCAATGGTACATGTGAGGGGGGGAGGAGAGGAAGAGAGGGGAAGGGAAGGGAGGGTTAGGGTAGGGGAGCTCAGTGCACCGATGGTCCTCGGGCAGTCTAGGCCTATAGCGGCATAACTAAGGGATGGTTCAGGGTTACCTGAAGCCAGCCCTAACTATACGTTTTGTCAAAGAGGAAGGTTTTAAGTCTAGCCTTAAAACTACAGAAAGTGGGAGACTGGGAGCTGGTTCCACAGGAGAGGAGCTTGATAGCTAAAGGCTCTGCCTCCCATTCTGCTTTTGGAAACTCTGGGAACCACAAGTAGACCTGCACTCTGAGAGTGAAGTGGTCTATTGGGATAATATGGTACTATGAGGTCTTTAAGGTATGAAGGAGCTTGATCATGAAGGGATTTGTATGTAAGAAGATGGATTTTAAATTCTATTCTGTATTTTAGAGGGAGCCAATGAAGAGAAGCCAATATAGGAGAAATATGATCTCTCTTGCTAGTTCCTGTCAGGACCCTGGCTGCAGCATTCTGGATTAACCCGAGGCCTTTTATGGAGATACTGGGACATCCAGATAGTAATGAGTTACAGTAATCTAGCCTTGAGGTAACAAATGCATGTACTAGTTTTTCTGCGTCATTTTGAGACAGGATGCTCCTAATTTTGGCAATGTTGCGCAGGTGAAAGAAGGCAGTTCTAGAGATTTGTTTTATGTGTGAATTAAAAGACATGTCCTGGTCAAAAATAACTCCAAGGTTTTTCACAGTAGTGCTGGAGGCCAGGGCTATGCCATCTAAAGTAGCTATAATTTTAGAAAAGTTATTTCTGAGGTTTTTAGGCCCAAATACAATAACTTCTGTTTTCTCTGAATTTAAAAGCAGAAAGTTACAGGTTATCCAGGCCTTTATGTCAGTTTGACATGCTTGAAGCAGTGTTAATTTTGACAGCAGATTTTAATTTAATTTTAGTCATAGTCTTTTGACTAAAATGCAATTTTAGTTTTAGTCACATTTTAGTCATCTGATTTGTTTTAGTTTTAGTCTAGTTTTAGTCGACTAAATAGCATAAGATTTTAGTCGACTAAATCTACTGTAGATCTAGTCGACTAAAATATATTGGGTTTAATTTAAGTGATATTAGTTAAACTATTGTAATATACAAAATATTCTAAATTAAAATTAAATGAAAAACAAGTTTCATTAAATATATATGGAACATGGCCTTTCCATAAAAGACCAAAAATTAGATATGCATTGTTTATAACCTGCATATGACATTCTTCATTCTTTAAAGCAAAAGAGCAACTCCAAAATATTTAAAAGAAAAACTGTATTTAGCTGTAATGCCATTGCATCAAACGTGAAACTGACCCATATATCTTCTCTTTGTTTTCTCCCAGCTGTTTCCATTTCATTATAGTTTAAGTCAGACAGAAACCCAGTGTAGGCTATGATGATGTTGTGTACTCGCGCATCCCGCTTCACAAGGTGGATCAGTTACTTTTAAAATGTGCGTGTGCGTCTAAGAAGATTAATTCTGACTGGATCTTTTCTAAAAACGTCCCTCACTCACATTTTCATCTCGTTTTTATTAGTCAACGAAAATGTCAATATATTTTTATTTAGTTTTTGTCGTCATCACTTAATTTTTATTTAGTTAACGTCTCGTTTTGGTCAGTGAAAACTTGTCGTTGACGAACATTATAACGAAAATACTTTGTCAACGAAATTAACACTGGCTTGAAGTCTGGTTAACTGGTTTGTGTTAACAGGTTTCATAGAGAGAGACAGCTGAGTGTCATCTGCATAGCAGTGGTAATTAATAGAGTGCTTCCTAACGACATAGCCTAGAGGAAGCATGTACAGGGTGAACAGAATTGGTCCTAGCACAGAGCCTTGTGGAACTGAATAACTAACTTTTGTTAGTGTGGAAGGTTCATCATGGACATGAACAAACTGGAATCTGTCCGATAAATAGGACTGGAACCATTTTAATGCTGTTCCTCTGATACCAGTCACATGCTCCAGTCTCTGTAATAAGATGTGGTCAGTAGTGTCGAATGCTGCACTAAGGTCTAGGAGGACAAGTATAGAAACAAGTCCATTATCTGAGGCTAAGAGAAGATCGTTGGTAACTTTTAACAGTGTTGTTTCTGTACTATGATGTGCTCTAAATCCTGATTGAAAATCTTCAGATAGTTCATTCCTGTGTAAGTGGTCTGATAGCTGCTTAGCAACAGCTTTTTCTAGGATTTTAGAAATAAATGGCAGGTTGGATATTGGTCTATAATTAGCCAAGACTCCTGGATCAAGACTAGGCTTTTTGAGTAGGGGTTTGATTACTGCAGTCTTAAAGGCCTGTGGTACGTAGCCTGATACTAGAGATAAATTTACTAAGTCTAATAAAGATGAGTTAATTAATGGCAGGGTGTCTTTAAACAGTCTAGTCGGAATGGGGTCTAAGAGACACGTTGATGATTTAAGATGAAGCAACTACTGATGTAAATTCATAGAGATCTATGGGAGAGAAGCAGTCTAAACATAACTGAGGTCCTACAGATGATTCAAGAGCTACTGTAGTAGAAGATTCATTTATTGCAGGTATAGGAAGCATCTGCTGAGTTTTATCTCGAATAGTTGTGATTTTATTTGTAAAGAAACCCAAAGTCATCACTGCTGAGAGCTAAGGGAACACTGGACTCAACAGAGCTGTGACTTTTCTCAGCCTGGCTACAGTGCTGAAAAGAAACCTAGGATTGTTCTTATTTTCCTCTACTAGTGATGAATAGTACGTAGTTATGGCTTTACAGAGAGCTTTTTTATATGTTAGTAAACTGTTTTTCCAGGCTAGGAAAAATTCCTCTAAATTTGTAGAACCCCATTTTCTTTTCCAGCCTTCGTGATGCCTGCTTTAAGGTACGAATATGTAAACTGTACCATGGGGCTAATCTCCTCTGATTCACTAACTTCTTTTTCAGAGGGGCCACAGTATCAAGCATTTCACGCAGTGAAGCTACAGCATTGTCAACAACATGATCAATTTGGTAGGGAGTAGGATTGAGGCAGCTGCCCTCCACTGTGTTGGTACTTGGCATAGATGTAAATAAAGATGGAATAATTTTCTTAAATTTATTAACAGCTAGTCAGATAAGCATCTCCTGTAGTGCAATTTTCTTCCAAATGCTGCATGATCCATTATCTTAAATTCAAAAGTTATTAAAGAATGATATGACAAAATAGGATTATGGGGAAAAACTATCAAATGTTCAATTTCAATGCCATAGGTCAGAACAAGATCAAGGGTGTGATTGAAACAGTGGGTGGGTATATTAACATTTTGAGTGAAACCAATTGAATCTAATATAGAATTAAATGCAGTGCTGAGACTATTATTTTCAACATCTACATGAATGTTAAAATCTCCCACTATAATGACTTTTTCTGAACTAAGCACTAAATCAGACAGGAAGTCAGGGAATTCAGTTAAAAACTCTGAGTAAGGGACAGGTGGACGGTACACAACGACCCGGTCCCCACTCTGGATTGTCAGGCTTTAGGTCGGCTAAGAAACTCGGCCAAATTTCTAGAGATGAGAGCTGCACCATTCAAAGTGGGATGGATGCCGTCTCTCGCTACCAGACCGGGTTTTCCCCAGAAAGTGGCTCAATTGTCTATGAAGTCCACATCTTTTGCTGGACACCACCTAGACAGCCAGCGACGGAACGACGACATGCGGCTAAACATGTCATCGCTGGTCAGATTGGGGAGGGGTCCAGAGAAAACTACGGAGTCCGACATTAATTTAGCAAAGTTACACACCGACTCAACATTAATTTTAGTGACCTCCGATTGGCGTAATCTTGTGTCATTGCTGCCGACGTGAATAATAATTTTCCCATATTTACGATTAGCCTTAGCCAGCAGCTTCAGATTTGACTCCATGTCGCCCGCTCTGGCCCCAGGAAACATTTGACTATGGTCGCTGGTGTCTCTATTTTCACGTTCCTGACTATGGATTCGCCAATTATCAGAGTCGGTTTCTCAGCGGGTGTGTCGCTGAGCGGGGAAAATCTATTAGAAACATGAACAGGCAGGTGATGAGCCGTGGGCTTCTGCTTAGGAGTATGTTTCCGTCGGACCATCACCCAGGCTAATTCTCCGGGCTGCTCCGGGGCTGCCCTTGGACCCGCTAACAGACCCTGAGCCTGAGCTCGGTGGCTCCACACCTGCTAACGGGGCTAGGCTAGCTGGCTTTTGTTCAAAGGTGCGGAACCACACTTCCAAATCAGTGATCCTCCCCCTCCAAACCTTCAACCTTACACTTATTACAGGTATCATTATCGCTAAAGGAGGCAGAGGAATAACTAAACATGTGGCACACCGAGCAGGAGAGAGAGAGGGAGAAGCCATGTTACTAGCTAGCTAAACTAGGCCAATGAACGCTAATTGAATTGTTTAGAGAGTTTAGTTAGTTTTTAGGTGTT